>NW_024470577.1:0-198329 GCF_017639515.1 Carcharodon carcharias | reverse complement strand
GTTTATACCAAATGTGACAATTTCACAGTTAATGCTGCGCATACAAATTTCTCTGTTTATATCACACAATGTCCTTTCTCTGTTACTATTGTACTATACCATGTCTCTCTCATTGCTGCACTTGTCCATGTTTCTATTGATATTAATCTATGTACTTGGCTGGGAGTGATTGCACTAGGCCTTATTTAATTTATATTGCACAAGGTCCTTTATCAAGTTAAACTGCACTAGACCCTGTGTCAGTTTCCTTACACTAGATCCTGTCTCCTTTATTACTTCTTCAGTCCATGTCGCTGTTCAAATTACACACGCTACTGTCTCATCTGTTGCTGCACCTAGCACTGCCTCACTTTATAATCCACGAGCTCACATTTCTGTTTACGTCACACTAGATCATTTCTCTGTTCATATCAAACTAGATCATGTCTCCGCTTACATTCCGCTGGACGTTTCCTTACATGTGTTTATATTGAAATAGACCCTGTCTTTGTATATACAGTGCAGACCATGCCTGTGATTATATTATACAAGGCCACGTCTATTACTAATACGCTGGACCTTGTCTCAGTAATTATTGAACTTGACCCAGTTTCCTTTTCAATTATTGAAGATGTTGTAGCAATAATTGGTGCACTCCGCTCTGTCTCAGTATTAATGCACCTGACCCTGTCTCGGTTTATATCCAAATGGATCCTGACATAATATTACACCAGTTCCTGCCTCAGTTATATCAGTACTTGGCCCCATCTCAGTGGCTCTGGAACTATACCATGTCTCTTTTTGTATTACATACGGCAAAGGCCCAGTTCTTACTGCGCTCGACTACGGGTCTCTATATACAGCACTAAGCTTTCTTTTAGTTGTTGTTGCACTACTCCATGTCTCTGCTTATATTACGTTAGCCCTATTTATTTATACTCTACCAGACCATGTCTCACATTACAGATTTTGCAGTCGCAGTTATTTTTGCACTAGACCCTGCCTTTTTAATGCTAAACTAGACCCGCTTTCTGTTTATATTTCACGAGTCCCGATCTCTATTACGACTTCAGAACACCATTTCTTAGTTTAAATTAAGCTGGGTCCAGTCTCAGTTATTCCTGCGCCAGGCTGTGTCTATGTGGAATAGAGAGATAATATAAATAAAGGAAATGAGCTTGAAAATGGTCCCTGACATTGGCCAAAATTGGGCGGCATCATATCAGCGGCCAATTCAACGCACGCTTGATATTCAGTTTAATTATAGTCGACAGTATCAGATATCAGATACCACCTGACCTGTATGTTTTCACGAAGAGAATCATTCTTCATACTTTTAATGTAATTCCTCAAAGATAAATAATTTATCGTCTCCATTCTTTTGATATTTCATATTCTCCAATTCAAATTGTGGCTGCCGATCTTTTAATGCAGAAAAAAGTAAGGTTAATACAACTGTAATTCTATGATTTATTACTCAGAGGGATGGAAAGGGCTGAAACATTCCTTGATCTCCAGGGAATTTTCACTCTTTTGTTTCTGCAACCTTTGAGTGTTACTTCCACTCTTTTTACTACAACTGCACTAATCCTTTTTGCACTGAATACTCTGCTCCTATGCTGTATGTTCCATGTAAAGAGTTAGACCTTTTGTAGCATAAACAGATGAAGGGTCGATGTATTATAAACAGAGATATGGGCTAGTGCAGTATTAACAAAGCTAGGGCCTGTTGTAATGGAAACAGAGATAATCTAGTGCGGTAATAACAGAGACAGGACCCGGTGTAATATAAGCAAAGATATGTACTACTGCATTAATAGCAGAGACAGGTCCTAGTGTAAAGATACAAGAACAAAGTCTTTGTTTAATGATAATGGATACAATACTTTGCACAATGATATCCGAAATAGGTACCAGTGTATCACTAACTGAGGACTGTCAAATTCATCAATGTTAGAAAGATGTTTTTGTTGAAAACGGACGGGAACAATGTTCCCAAAGTAAGAGGCGTGTATTAAAATTGATCCAGAAGGAGGTTATTTTCTGGCTGGAACAGTGGCGGGAGTAAAGTGTAATAATTACCGAAATAGGAGGCAGTGCAATAAGAATAGACCCAGAGACCAGTGTGATTACAGCAAAGGCATTGTTTAATTCGAGTGTAACGAGGACAGTGTTCGATCCAATATTAACAGCCTCAGATTGTAGTGTATTACTGAACACATCCCTGAATCCAGTCTGCTGAGAGCAAGGTCGGCGTCTAGTGCATCAAAACCGAAATTAAGGTGTCATATATTAGTGCGTGTGATTCCGAAAACGTTGCAAATAGTTTGCCGAATAACAGAATCAAGGACCATTGAACTCTGAATGGAATAAGGTTTGCGATGTGAACTGTGAATAGATCATGTCCGTGTTGAACATTTGGCAGCAATCTCACTCCTGGGTCAAAATATTTGGGTTCAAGTCTCCCTCCAGTTAGAACCCTACAACTCTCTCCCTAACGACACTGCAGCTGTACCGACACCATGTGGACTGCAGTGGTTCAAGAAGGCAGCTCACCACCACCTTCTCAAGGGAAATATGGGATGGGCAATAAATGCTGGCCCAGCCAGCGAAGCCCGCATGCAGTGAATGAATAAAAAGAGACTGGACCCCATAACCTGGATGGGTTCTAAAGGTGTCAGTGTAAAGTCAAGCTAATTGCTTTTACGTCCTTCAGCCCAATATGTTCTTATACTCAGATTCGGTGAGGAAATATAGCAGACAGAACAATCCTGCACAGTGTCCCTATCCAGCCAGGCAGGGGTTCCTGCGACACAATCACACGTTTGACGTAGCGCGTTCACTAAAAAAACTCTTCCATTTATATTAATGAAACAAGTGGCGATTACATGGCCCGGCAGATTGGAGCCTGGTATAATAATGATCACAGAGGCCGTCTGCAATGTATGAATGACAGAGGCCGTTTTTACCGCTTCTACTCTTGCATTGAGCGGGGTAGATGAGCAAAGAACATCCGAATGTAATTGTAAAGCAAACTGGAAGGAAACAATGGTGTTTGGGGATAGTGCAGGCTCCTATGCAATGATGAGCGGGGGAGGGAATTGTGTGATAAGAAAGTCATGGAGATATCATGACAAAGGCCCTTGTGATTGACTCCACCTGACTAAGAAAGGTTATACGCAAGGGGGAGGCAATGAGGACATGGAGACTGCAGAGGTTTCTGATATCTGAGCTGACACTGACGCACCTGTCAGAGGAACAAGAAACGGATCTGCTCCTTCACAGTTTATCCTGCAGTTTTGGAGTTGCACAGAGGCACAAGGGCCGAATCTGACAGCTCAAGGAAACCGACATTTCCAATCTTCTGTTTGATTCTCATTGTGACTGAAAAGGTCAAATAGCAAAATTTCCCCCGTGCAAAATTCAGTGCCACAGAGATTCAGGAGTTGGAGATTTCATGATCAAAGTTCGATCCAATGACATTCACTTGGAGTTTATAAATAAAATCTTGAAAGATAGCTGACAATTATCAGCATTACACGTGCAGGCACTTTCAGACGACAGGATTAGCCCACCAGCTAAACTGTGTAATTATCACATTTTATTTGGGCCCAATAAAAAACAGGGGTAGGCACCGAAATGATACTGTAACAAGAAGATACATAAATACAGAAAAATAAACGGTAAGAACGGCAGAAAATCATTGAAAAAAGCCTTAAACTCATCGTGCCCGTGTCGGCTCTTTTAAAGGTCTGTCCAACTAGTTACATTCCCCAATGGTCAGGAAACTGAGATCTCATGGGATACAGGGGAAGGTGGCAAGTTGGATCCAAATTTGTCTCAGGACAGGAAACAAAGGGTGATGGTCAACTGATGTTTCTGCGATAAGAACAAAAAAACTGCGGATGCTGGAAATCCAAAACAAAAACAGAATTACCTGGAAAAACTCAGCAGGTCTGGCAGCATCGGCGGAGTAGAAAAGAGTTGACGTTTCGAGTCCTCATGACCCTTCGACAGAACTTGCGTTCGAGTCCAAGAAAGAGTTGAAATATAAGCTGGTTTAAGGTGTGTGTGTGGGGGGCGGAGAGATAGAGAGACAAAGAGGTGGGGGGGGGGGGTGGGGGTGTGTGGTTGTAGGGACAAACAAGCAGTGATAGAAGCAGATCATCAAAAGATGTCAACGACAATAGTACAATAGAACACATAGGTGTTAAAATTAAAGTTGGTGATATTATCTAAACGAATGTGCTAATTAAGAATGGATGGTAGGGCACTCAAGGTATAGCTCTAGTGGGTTTTTTTTTAATTTTAATATATAATGGGAATAGGTGGGAAAAGGAAAATCTTTTTAATTTATTGGAAAAAAAAAGGTAAAGGGGAAACAGAAAGGGGGTGGGGATGGGGGAGGGAGCTTACGACCTAAAGTTGTTGAATTCAATATTCAGTCCAGAAGGCTGTAAAGTCCCTAGTCGGAAGATGAGGTGTTGTTCATCCAGTTTGCGTTGGGCTTCACTGGAACAATGCAGCAAGCCAAGGACAGACATGTGGGCAAGAGAGCAGGGTAGAGTGTTAAAATGGCAAGCGACAGGGAGGTTTGGGTCATTCTTGCGGACAGACCGCAGGTGTTCTGCAAAGCGGTCGCCCAGTTTACGTTTGGTCTCTCCAATGTAGAGGAGACCACATTGGGAGCAACGGATGCAGTAGACTAAGTTGGGGGAAATGCAAGTGAAATGCTGCTTCACTTGAAAGGAGTGTTTGGGTCCTTGGACGGTGAGGAGAGAGGAAGTGAAGGGGCAGTTGTTGCATCTTTTGCGTGGGCATGGGGTGGTGCCATAGGAGGGGGTTGAGGAGTAGGGGGTGATGGAGGAGTGGACCAGGGTGTCCCGGAGGGAGCGATCCCTACGGAATGCTGATAAGGGGGGTGAAGGGAAGATGTGTTTGGTGGTAGCATCATGCTGGAGTTGGCAGAAATGGCGGAGGATGATCCTTTGAATGCGGAGGCTGGTGAGGTGATAAGTGAGGACAAGGGGGGGGTCCTCACTTATCACCTCACCAGCCTCCGCATTCAAAGGATCATCCTCCGCCATTTCCGCCAACTCCAGCATGATGCTACCACCAAACACATCTTCCCTTCACCCCCCTTATCAGCATTCCGTAGGGATCGCTCCCTCCGGGACACCCTGGTCCACTCCTCCATCACCCCCTACTCCTCAACCCCCTCCTATGGCACCACCCCATGCCCACGCAAAAGATGCAACAACTGCCCCTTCACTTCCTCTCTCCTCACCGTCCAAGGACCCAAACACTCCTTTCAAGTGAAGCAGCATTTCACTTGCATTTCCCCCAACTTAGTCTACTGCATCCGTTGCTCCCAATGTGGTCTCCTCTACATTGGAGAGACCAAACGTAAACTGGGCGACCGCTTTGCAGAACACCTGCCGTCTGTCCGCAAGAATGACCCAAACCTCCCTGTCGCTTGCCATTTCAACACTCCACCCTGCTCTCTTGCCCACATGTCTGTCCTTGGCTTGCTGCATTGTTCCAGTGAAGCCCAACGCAAACTGGAGGAACAACACCTCATCTTCCGACTAGGGACTTTACAGCCTTCTGGACTGAATATTGAATTCAACAACTTTAGGTCGTAAGCTCCCTCCCCCATCCCCACTCCCTTTCTGTTTCCCCTTTCCCTTTTTTTTTCCAATAAATTATAAAGATTTTCCTTTTCCCACCTATTCCCATTATATATTAAAATTAAAAAAAAAAACCCACTAGAGCTATACCTTGAGTGCCCTACCATCCATTCTTAATTAGCACATTCGTTTAGATAATATCACCAACTTTAATTTTAACACCTATGTGTTCTATTGTACTATTGTCGTTGACATCTTTTGATGATCTGCTTCTATCACTGCTTGTTTGTCCCTACAACCACACACCCCTACCCCCCCCTCCACCTCTTTGTCTCTCTATCTCTCCGCCCCCCACACACACACCTTAAACCAGCTTATATTTCAACTCTTTCTTGGACTCGAACGCAAGTTCTGTCGAAGGGTCATGAGGACTCGAAACGTCAACTCTTTCCTTCTCCGCCGATGCTGCCAGACCTGCTGAGTTTTTCCAGGTAATTCTGATGTTTCTGCGAAATGGAAACGGTTCCCAGTGCTTTTCCAAAGCGCTCAGTGCTGGGCCCTTGCTGTTTGTTGTGTATATTAATAACTTAGACTTAAACGTGGGAGGCATGATTGGGAATTTGCAGCTGAAGCAAAGATTGGCCGTGTACTCGATAGTGGAGAGAATAGCTGTCGACTCGAACATGACATGACTGGTTTGGTTAGGTAGGCGAAGTGGCAAATGGAATTCAGTCTGGAAAAGTGTGAGCATAATGCATTTGAGAAGGGGGAGGAAACAAAGCAAAGGAATTCTCAATAAAGAGGAAGATATTGAGTGGTTGAGGAAGTGCGAGACCTTGGGGTGGATGTTCACAGCTCCCCAAAAGCTGGCGGGACAGGTGGACAAGATGGTCAAGAAAACATATGCAATGTTTTCCTTTATTGGGCGAGGTATTGAACAGAAAAGCAAAGATGTAATAATGGAACTGTGTAAAACGCTGCTTAAGCTACAGCTGGAGCTTTGCGTACAATCCTGGTCACCACGTTACAGGAAAACATAATCGCTCGCAGAGAGCTTAGAGCAGATTTACACGAATGTTGCCAGGGCTTGAAAATAGCAGCTATGAGAAGAGATTATACAGGCTAGGGCTGTTGTCCTTAGAATAGATAAGGCTAAGGGGTGACCTAATTCAGGTGTACGAAATTATGAGGGGCCTATATAGGGTAGACAGAAAAGAGTTGTTTCTCGTCACTGAGCCGTCAATGATCAGGGGGAACAGAGTTAAGGTGATTGGTAGAAAGATTAGAGGGGACATGAGGAAAAACCTTTTCACCCAGAGGGTGGTGGACATCTGGAATTCACTGCCTAAGTTTGTGGTTGAAGTTGAAACGGTCAACCCTTTTGAAAGGCACCTGGATCCGCACCTGAACTGCTGTAACCTGCAAGGCTATTGACCAGGTGCTGGGAAGTGGGATTAAAATGAGCGGTGAGTTTCTTTTCTTTTTGGCCAGTGCAATCACAATGGGCTGAATGGCCTCTTTCTGCACCATAACTTTTCTAGGGTTCTATGTTTCTATTATCCAGCAGTTTTTAAGCTGTGACGTATGTATACCATTTCCAAAGTTGAATTCGCTTCTGCTATCATTTCAGGTTGTTCATTCCAGCTCATGACAACTCACGGTTTTAAAAAAATCAGTCCTCCTCATCTCACCATCCAGTTGAATTAATCTGAATCTGTCATCTCTGCTCAGTGATTGGTGTGCCAGTTGAAACTGGCTCTCTTTATTTACTCCATCCAACCCATAATGATTTTGAACATGTGTATGAAAGGGACGCAGAGATGGAGAGAGATGCTGGAACTGACAGACAGAGCATAAAACTGAGCGACGGAAAAGAGAAAGAAGGACCAGGCGGTGAGAGAGATAAGTTGAGAAATAAAGCCAACAGTTAACACAGAAAAAAATGACGCAGAATATAACGGAGCAAGCGGTCATTTCCCGGCTTGGGAGAACAGGAGAAGTTCAGTGACTGATCCTCAGGCACCTCCAGTTATGTCCTGGAATATTAACTCTAAATAGATCACAGCAGACCAATTCGTAAATCTCACCGCAACGTGATCTGTGCGACTCTACACTGACTCTGTGGCCAGATATAGGCTGCCTTGACAGATGTTTCCACCAGATTGTGGCCTCTGGATTTATTTGCTGCTCAGAAGTGAGATGTGGGGTTAGGAACCAGCAGCAAAGAAACAGGAAGTTGTGTTACCTGAGAATGAAACAGCAGCCATCAGTTTCATGTTATCACCATGAACAGACTTCCTGCCTGTGAGGGTGAACTTACATTGACAGCATCAAGAAGCACAGCATAGATTGTTCCTAGTTTTAACATTGCATTCACCTCCATTTCTGTATAAAAGAACAAAACAAATGAGTTTCTGTTGGTTGTGGCATATTTATTGAAGGTGGAAGTGGATTGAGGATTATCACAGGGAGAAACAAATAAAAAAATTAAGAAATCCCTCATGGATAACCCTTCCAGTAAAGAATGTTTTAAATGAATCATGTGCTGTCTGAGAAAGGGACAAGAGAGTTTAAGAGTTTTAAATGGCCTCTGTGTGAGACCGGAGTTAAATAATTTATGTTGTGTCTGGGAGAGTTTAAGTGAGTGAGTTGCTGTTTTGGAAAGAAAAGAGGTCAAGTGGCTGAGCTGTTGAGAGAGAGAGAGAGAGAGAGATAAAGACAGAGGGAGAGATGGAGATTAAATGTGTCTCGTGAAGCCTGCCTACCTATCTATCTATCTATCTATCTATCTATCTATCTGTCTATGAGATGGTGTTTAGTGTAGTCTTAAATGAGCTGTGGCCTAGTGTGTTGTAAACATAAACAGTGTTTGGATCAGTCTAACCGAGGAACAACCTTGTGTAACTTAAAACCCCTCCGGCTTGAAGGTGATAACCGAGATTAACATAATTTAATAGAAATAGAGATATGGACTATTTTAATATTAGATGAAGTAGGTTCGGCTGTAACAATAACAGTGACATTGTCTAGATCAGTAAAACTGAGGCAGAATCCATTGCAGCCTTTACATATAAAGTATCTGGAGGAAAATAATTTCATACAGCGCCTAGGGGCTGTGATTGATGATGCAGGGTTTGATCAATATAAACGGAGACACAGTCAAGTGCACTGGCTGATGATACAGGGTTTGATCAGTAACAACTGAGGCAGGGCCTAGTGCAGTGATTGACGATACAGGGCCTAAATTAATATCAATTGAAATAGGGCCGAGTGAAGGAATTACTGGTTAAGCCCCTAGGTGAATATAAACTGAGACGAGGTCTGGTTGCAGTGATTAATGTAACAGGGTTTGATTTAAATGAATTTTGCATGGTCAAATGCAGTGATGACTGATACAGGACCTTGATTGATATAAACTGGGACAGTGCCTAGTGCAGCGATGACTGTTACTGTGCAGAGATTAATGTAAACTGAGACAGTCCTAGTGAAGGAATTACTGATTAAGAGCCTTTGTGAATATAAACTGGGGCAGGGGCAAGTGCAGTGATTACTGATATAAGGCCTAGGTTGACATAAAATAAGGGAGGGTCAAGTTCTGTGATTACTGATACAGGACCTGGGTTAAACTGAGCAGAACAGAATCTAGTGCAGCCATTACCTATACATGACCTGACATAGGTGTACAACTTCATTCCCTCACATGGGAAGGGGACTGCATGCCAATGGACCTCAGGAATGCTCTGATTATGAGTCCACTCAAGAAGGGAGACAAGTCTGATTGCAGTAACCCAAAAGGAGCCCCTTTGCTGTCTTCCAGAAGGAAGATTATTGCAAGCATCATCCTTAGTCACACACTTACCATGACCGCTGAGCTCTTTACAGAGGTGCAGTGACATTTTCTCCCATCGAGAAGAACCATGGTGTTCACTGTGTGGCAAATCCATGAGAAATGCCAGGAGCAGTAGCAACAGCTGCACAAGGCCTTGCTCCGCATCACAAATGCCTTTTCCTCTACCGACGATTAAGACATATGGAGTATCCCCTCAAATTTGGTGCCATCAGAATTGTTTCACCATCTTCCATCTGTTCCAAGATAGATTGCAAGCCCTGATCCTCACTAATGGAACCAGTACAGACCCTATCTCAGTGAAAACTGGGGTCAGACAGGCTTGTGTCATCGCACCAACCCTCTACTCATTGTTTTCTCGATGTAATAATTCACCTCCTTTCCAGCAGATTAGCCAGAGGCGTGGAGATCATTGATGGGAATCTGTTGAAGCTACACCAACTTCAGTACAAAACCAAACTCTCCCAGCATCATTCAGTGAGCTTCAGTAAGCAGATGACTCTTGTGTTTGCACTTACTGAAAACTAAGTATCAAGTCATTGCTGACACATTCTTTGAAGGATGTGAAAAAATTGGCTTTTCAGTGAGTGGATTCAGGGTCCATTACAATGATTACTGATATAGGGCCTAGATTAATTTAAACTGAGACAGTGTCTATTAAGGTGATTACTGATAAAGGGCCTAGTTTAATTTAAACTGAGACAGTGCAATGTCTATTAAGGTGATTACTGATAAAGGGCCTAGTTTAATTTAAACTGAGACAGTGTCTATTGAGGTGATTACTGATATAAGAAATGTATTAATATAAACTGTGACAGGGCCTATTACAGTGATTACTGATACAGGGTCTAGATTAATATAATCGAAGACAGAGTCTACAAAAGTACTTACTGATGCAGGGTCTGCATTAATGTAAACTGGGACAAGGTCTTTTACAGTGATTACTGATACAAAGTATTGATTAATATCAACAGAGACAGAGTCTATTACTGTGATTACTCATACAGGGTCCAAATTAATATAAACTCAGACAGTGTCTTTTACACTAATTTCCAATAGCCCCTGTGTCTGTATAAATATAAAATGTCACAGGATCTATTAGTGATTACTGATAGAGGGCCTAGATTAATTTAAACTGATACAGCAGTTATTACAGAGATAAAAACAAAAACAGAATTACCTGGAAAAACTCAGCAGGTCTGGCAACATCGGCGGAGAAGAATAAAGTTGACGTTTCGAGTCCTCATGACCCGTCAACAGAACCCAATCAACTTTATTCTTCTCCGCCGATGCTGCTAGACCTGCTGGGTTTTTCCAGGTAATTCTGTTTTTGTTTTGGATTTCCAGCATCTGCAGTTTTTTTGTTTTTATTACAGAGATTACTGATATAAGGTTTGTATTAATATAAACGGTGACAGGGTCCATTACGGTGATTACTGATACACGGTCTAGATTAATATAAGTGAAGACAGGGCCTATGACAGTATTTACTGATGCAGGGTCTGCATTAATGTAAACTGAGACAGGGTCTTTTACAGAGAGTACTGATACATGGTATGGATTATAATAAACTGAGACAGGGCCTGTTACAATCATTACTGATACATGGTCTAGATTAATATAAACAGCGACATGGTCTGTTACAGTGAATACCAACAAAAGGTATGGATTAATATAAACTGAGACAGGGTCAATTTCAGTGATTACCGAAACAAGGTGTGTATTAATATGAACTGAGTCAGGGTCTACTGCAGTGATTGCTGATACAAAGTATTGATTAATATTAACTGAGACAGAGTCTATTACAGTGATTACTGATACAGGGTCTAAATTAATATAAACTGAGCCAGTGTCTTTTACACTAATTAACTATACCCCCAGTGTCTGTATTAATATAAACTGCACCAGAATCAATTACAGTGATTACTGACACAATGTATGGAATAATATAAACTGAGACAGGATCAATTACAGTGATTACTGAGACAGGGTCTAGATTAATTTAAACTGAGACAGCATCTATTACAGAGATTACTGATATAAGGTAAAGATGAATATAAATGGAGATAGGGTCTATCACAGTGATTACTGTTACAGGGACTGGATTAAAGTAAATGAAGACAGGGTCCATTACAGTAACTACCAATATGATGTCTGCATTAATATAAATGGAGACAGGGTCTCTGACACTTCCCTTCCCTTCCTTGACTCTCTGTCTCAATCTCTGGTGATAGACTGTCCACCAATATCCATTACAAACCCACCGACTCCCACAGCTATCTCGACTACAGCTCCTCACACCCCGCTTCCTGTAAGGACTCCATCCCATTCTCTCAGTTCCTTCGCCTCCGTCGCATCTGTTCCGATGATGCTACATTCAAAAACAGTTCCTCTGACATGTCCTCCTTCTTCCTTAACCGAGGTTTTCCACCCACGGTCGTTGACAGGGCCCTCAACCGTGTCCGGCCCATCTCCCGCGCATCCGCCCTCACGCCTTCTCCTCCCTCCCAGAAACATGATAGGGTCCCCCTTGTCCTCACTTATCACCCCACCAGCCTCCGCATTCAAAGGATCATCCTCCGCCATTTCCGCCAACTCCAGCATGATGCCACCACCAAACACATCTTCCCTTCACCCCCCTTATTGGCATTCCGTAGGGATCGCTCCCTCCGGGACACCCTGG
Organism: Carcharodon carcharias; assembly: GCF_017639515.1. Taxonomy (NCBI): domain Eukaryota; kingdom Metazoa; phylum Chordata; class Chondrichthyes; order Lamniformes; family Lamnidae; genus Carcharodon; species Carcharodon carcharias. The sequence continues at coordinate 186,190 of NW_024470577.1, read as the reverse complement.
TCCACTCCTCCATCACCCCCTACTCCTCAACCCCCTCCTATGACACAACCCCATGCCCACGCAAAAGATGCAACAACTGCCCCTTCACTTCCTCTCTCCTCACCGTCCAAGGACCCAAACACTCCTTTCAAGTGAAGCAGCATTTCACTTGCATTTCCCCCAACTTAGTCTACTGCATTCGTTGCTCCCAATGTGGTCTCCTCTACACTGGAGAGACCAAATGTAAACTGGGTGACCGCTTTGCAGAACACCTGCCGTCTGTCCGCAAGAATGACCCAAACCTCCCTGTCGCTTGCCATTTCAACACTCCACCCTGCTCTCTTGCCCACATGTCTGTCCTTGGCTTGCTGCATTGTTCCAGTGAAGCCCAACGCAAACTGGAGGAACAACACCTCATCTTCCGACTAGGGACTTTACAGCCTTCCAGACTGAATATTGAATTCAACAACTTTAGGTCGTAAGCTCCCTCCCCCATCCCCACCCCCTTTCTGTTTCCCCCTTCCTTTTTTTTCCAATAAATTATAAAGATTTTCCTTTTCCCACCTATTTCCATTATAAAAAAAACCCCACTAGAGCTATACCTTGAGTGCCCTACCATCCATTCTTAATTAGCACATTCGTTTAGATAATATCACCAACTTTAACTTTAACACCTATGTGTTCTATTGTACTATTGTCGTTGACATCTTTTGATGATCTGCTTCTATCACTGCTTGTTTGTCCTTACAACCACACCCCCCCCTCCACCTCTCTGTCTCTCTATCTCTCCGCCCCCCACACACACACCTTAAACCAGCTTATATTTCAGCTCTTTCCTGGACTCGAACTCAAGTTCTGTCGAAGGGTCATGAGGACTCGAAACGTCAACTCTTTTCTTCTCCGCCGATGCTGCCAGACCTGCTGAGTTTTTCCAGGTAATTCTGTTTTTGTCCTGTTTTAAAATAAACTGAGTCAGGGCCTAATTCACTTCTTACTGATACAAGGTATTAATTCATATCAACTGAGACAGGGTCGATTGCAATGATTACCTTTATAATGTATGGATTGATATAAACTGAGACAGTGTCTAATACAGTGATTACTGATACAAGGTCTCTATGAATATTAACTGAGGCAGGGTCTCTTTCAGTGATTATTGATACAGTGTATGTATTAATACCAACTGAGGCAGTGTCTACTAGAGTGATTACTGATACAGGGTCTAGATTAATATAAACTGAGACATGGTCTATTAAAGTGATTACTGATACAAAGTGTGGATTCATATCAGCTGAGACAGGGTATATTACGGTGACTAATGATACAGGGTGTAGATTAATATGAAGTGAGACAGGGTCTATTACAGTGATTACTGATACAGGGTCTGGATTAATAGAAACTGAGACATTGCCTTTTACAGTGGGTACTGATACAATGTATGTAATAATATAAACTGAGACAGATTATATTAAAGTAATTACCAATACAATGTCTGTATTAATATAAACTGAGACAGGATCTTTTAGAGTGATTACCGATACAAGGTCTGTATTAATGTAAACTGAGAAAGTATTTATTAGAGTAATTACTGATATAGGGCCTAGAATAATATAACCGGTGACTGGGCCTATTGCAGGTACTACTGATACAGGGTTTAGAGGAAGATAAATGGAGACAGGCTCCATTACAGTGATTACTGATATAACGTATGGATTAACATAAACTGAGACAGGGTGTGTTACTTTACATAAAAATACAATGTCTATATTAATATAAGCTGAGGCAGGGTCTATTACAGTGATTTCCAACACAAGGTGTGTATTAATATGAACTGAGTCAGGGTCTACTACAGTGATTACTAATATAAGGTATTGATTAATATCAACAGAGACAGAGTTTATTACAGTGATTTCTGATGCAGGGTCTAGTTTAATATAAACTGAGACAAGCTCTATTAGAATGATTACTGATACTGGGTCTATATTAATATAAACTGAGACAGAGTCTTTTAAAGTGATTACTAATACATGGCATGGATTAAAATAAACTGAGGCAGGGTCTGTTGCATTTATTACTGATAAATAGTCTAGGTAAATATAAACAGGGACAGGGTCTTTAACAGTGATTACCAATAGAAGGCCTGGATTACTATAAACTGATACAGGGTCTATTCCAGTCGTTAGCGAGACAAGGCCTGTTTTAATATAAACTGAGCCAGGGCCTATTTCACTGCTTACTGATACAAAGTATTAATTCATATCAACTGAGACAGGGTCTATTACAATGATTACTGTTACAATGTGTGGACTGATATCAACTGAGACAGTGTCCAATACAGTGATTACTGATACAAGGTCTGTATGAATATAAACTGAGGCAGGGTCTCTTTCAGTGGTTACTGAAACAAGGTATGTATTAATACCAACTGAGGCAGTGTCTACAAAGAACAAAGAACAAAGAAAAGTACAGCACAGGAACAGGCCCTTCGGCCCTCCAAGCCTGCGCCAATCATATTGCCCATCAACTGAAGCATTTTGCACTTCCGGGGTCCATATCCCTCTATTCCCATCCTATTCATGTATTTGTCAAGCTGCCTCTTAAACACCACTATCGTACCTGCTTCCACCACCTCCTCTGGCAGCAAATTCCAGACACTCACTACTCTCTGCGTAAACAACTTGCCCCGCACATCTCCTCTATAGTTTTCTCGTCTCACCTTAAATCTATGTCCCCCAGTAATTGACTCTTCCACCCTGGGAAAAAGCTTCTGACTATCTACTCTGTCCAAGCCACTCATAATTTTGTAAACTTTTATCAAGTCGCCACTCAATCTCCATCGCTCTAGTGAGAACAACCCAAGATTCTCCAACCTCTCCTCATAGCTAATAACCTCCAGACCAGGCAGCATCCCAGTAAACATCTGCACCATCTCCAATGCCTCCATATCCTTCTGGTAATGTGGTGACCAGAATTGCACGCAGAATTGCGGCCTAACCAATGTTCTATACAGCTGCAGCATGACTTCCCAGCTTTTATACTCAATACCCCTGCCAATTAAGGCAAGCATGCCATATGCCTTCCTGACTACCTTATCCACCTGTGTTGCCAGCTCTGATCCCATCTACTAGAGTGATTACTGATACAGTGTTTAGATTAATGTAAACTGAGACATAGTCAATTACATTGATAACTGATACAAGGTGTGGATTCATATCAGCTGAGGCAGGGTATATTACGGTGATAAAAACAAAAAAACTGCGGATGCTGGAAATCCAAAACAAAAACAGAATTACCTGGAAAAACTCAGCAGGTCTGGCAGCATCGGCGGAGAAGAAAAGAGTTGACGTTTCGAGTCCTCATGACCCTTCGACAGAACTTAGTTCTGTCGAAGGGTCATGAGGACTCGAAACGTCAACTCTTTTCTTCTCCGCCGATGCTGCCAGACCTGCTGAGTTTTTCCAGGTAATTCTGTTTTATATTACGGTGATTACTGATACAGGGTGTAGATTAATATGAAGTGAGAAAGGGTCTATTACAGTGATTACTGATAAAGGTTCTGGATTAATATAAACTGAGGCAGTGCATTTTGCAATGATTACTGATAAATGTATGGAATAATATAAACTGAGAGAGGGTCTATTACAGTGATTACTGATACAGGGTCCAGATTAATATAAACTGAGACATTGTCTATTTCATTAATTACTGATACAGGGTCTAGATTAATAGAAACTGAGACATTGCCTTTTAAAGTGCATACTGATACAATGTATGGAATAATATAAACTGAGAGAGGGTATATTAAAGTAATTACCATTACAACCGTCTGTATTAATATAAACTGAAACAGGATCTATTAGAGTGATTACTGATACAACTTCTGTATTAATCTAAACTGAGAAAGTATCTATTAGAGTAATTACTGTTATAGGTCCTAGAATAATATAAGCTGCGACAGGGCCTATTCCAGGTACTGGTACAGGGTTTAGGGGAAGATAAACGGTGACAGGCTCTATTACAGTGATTTCTGATACAGAGTCAAGATTAAGATAAATTGAGACAGAGTCTATTTCAATGATTACTGATGCAGGGTCTAGATTAATATAACCTGAGATCGGGTCTATTAAATTAATTACCCATACAATTTCTGGATTAATATAAACTGAGATTGGGTCTATTACAGTGATTACTGATATATGGCATCGATTAATGTAAACTGAGACAGGGTCTACTGCAGTGATTACTGATACAAATTATGGATTAATATAAACTGAGATAGCGCCTATTACAGTGATTCCTTATACAAGGCATCGATTAATCTTAACTAAGACAGGGCCTATTGCAATGAATACTGGTACAAATTATGGATTAGTATAAACTGAGACAGGGTCTATTACAGTGATTACTGATACATGGCATCGATTAATATAAACTGAGACAGGGTCTATTACAGTGATTACTAATACATGGTCTAGATTTTATAATCAGAGGCTATTCCTGTGATTACTAATACAAAGTCTGGATTGATATTAACTGAGACAGGGTCTACTATAGTGAATACTGATACAACGTATTGATTATTATAAATTGAGAAAGGGTCTATTACAGTGATTATTGTTACAATGTATGGATTGACATAAACTGAGACAAGAGATTTTACGTTGATTGCTGATACAGGGCCTGTATTAATATAAACTGAGACAGGGTCTCTTTCAGTGGTTACTGATACAAAGTATGTATTAATATTTAATGAGGCAGGGTCTATTACAGTGTTTACTGATACCCGGTCTGTATTAATATAAATGGAGGCAGGGCCTAGTGCAGTGATAAAGGGACTAGATTAACGACAACTGTTACAGAACAGGAATTACTGCTACTTGGCCCAGTTTAATAAAACTGAGGCAGGGCCTAAAGTGATAATCACTGACTTAATACTGAGTGTAAACCAACCAGAGATAAAGCTAGTGTGCAAACAACTGATGCAGGGCTTTGCAGCGTATTGAAAGGGACAGAGAGTAATTCAGATATAATTAAAGCATAACCTAATGCAATATAAATAGAGATAGGGTTTAGTGTTACATCATTAGAAATGTCTTACAGTGCAATATAATCAGTGTATTAATATCGAATTAATCTAAGCCTCAGCATCACTGGTCCACCTGCCAGTGGAACAGTTTCTCCCTAATTTTTCAAAAATTCCCTCAGAATCTGGACCCTTTATGATAAACCTGTCCTAAAGTTATTGATGAAGAGGAGAATAATCCAGATCCCTGTTGTGCAGATAGTGAGGTGCAAACTTCCAGGAAACCATCTGCCTCTTGTTTCGAAATGATTATTTAGGAATCCCTGCCACTGTTGTATGGGTCCAGTGGAAATAAATTGCACTGTTACAAAAGGGCCAGGCACATTACCAAGCTGCACAACAACTGATCCCTTACAACTAAACTGATGTGTGTAAGACTGGAGTCTGCTCCTGAACTTTAGATACATAGAGCCAAATGCTATAATTTCAAAATAGCAACTGCAATATGTCGAATGCCGTGCATTAGTGGCTCTCATACTTGGCCAGTAACCCACCACTGAACTAAAATCAGAAAATGCTGGAAGGAGTCAGCAGGCCTGGCAGTATCTGTGGAGAGCAAAACGGAGTTAACGTTTCGATTCCACATGACTCTTCCTCAGAGCCACAAATGCAGGTTTGAAGCATGGTCAGGTGGGTGATCATTCAGAAATGGCGCTGGTAATGTCAACTCAGTCTTGGGGAATAGCAATATAGAGATAATTGAAGTGGACTATTAATACAGAGAAGATCACAAATGCTCTGGAGACATCATTTAAAATCCCACTACGGCAGCTGGTGGGATTTACATTCAGTTAATTCATTAAATCAAAAATTGGATTAAAATTATTAATTGCATTAACAATCGAACAATTGAATTGTCATAAAGTTCCAACTGGTTCACTAATGTCATTCGGGGAGGAAATCTCACCCTTAGCAGCCTGGTCTACGTGAGATTCCAGGCCCACAAAAACCTGGTTGACTCTTCACTGCCCCTGGAATGGCCCAGAAGGCAATTTAGTTGGGTCAAAATCTCTGCACGAAAGTCAAATAAGAGGCGCACGGCACAAACTGCAGTTGTTCAATGTATCGGCTCCACACCACCTTCTGAGGGGTACTTGTTAAGGCTGGCATTGCTTGCGACGTTCACAACCAAAGAACAAATGAAAACAACGGTCAAAGCTTTGTACAATTTTACCGATGCTCTCAATCTAAGATAAGGCCAGAAAATCTGGAAATACTCAGCATAAATCTATGCCGACCTTATTTTACAGAGCAGGGGAGATCACCCTTGTACCCGAGACCAATATTTAACCTGCAACTAACATCACTAATAAGCAGGTGATCCGGTCATTTATCACATCTCTGTTGGTGGGAGCTTGCTGTGCATAAATTGCCTCCTGTGTTTCTAACATTACACAAGTGATTATAATTCGAAACTAAAGTACATCAAAGAGCTTAAAGTGACTTGGGACTCCGTGAGAAGGTGAAATGTGCTGTACAAATGCAAGTTTTTGCTAAACGTGAACATTTCAAAATACACGTGCTGATGTGTTAAAAATTCTGAGATGAATGTGATTATAGGTCATTTCTCTCTTCATTATTTAAACATGTTTGTGTTAAAGGAGTTAATCCTTCCACCAAGTCGATATTCAACAGAATATCAGGCTGTTCAGAGATGCTTAACTGATTTAAACAGCAGAACTTTCAGAAACATTTTTTTCAATTTAATGACTTATTTTATATAAAATAAATAACCTCTATACCAGAGATAAAAACAAAAAAACTGCGGATGCTGGAAATCCAAAACAAAAACAGAATTACCTGGAAAAACACAGCAGGTCTGGCAGCATCGGCGGAGAAGAAAAGAGTTGACGTTTCGAGTCCTCATGACCCTTCGACAGAACTTGAGTTCGAGTCCAGGAAAGAGCTGAAATATAAGCTGGTTTAAGGTGTGTGTGTGGGGGGCGGAGAGATAGAGAGACAGAGAGGTGGAGGGGGTTGGTGTGGTTGTAGCGACAAACAAGCAGTGATAGAAGCAGAATATCAAAAGATGTCAACAACAATAGTACAATAGAACACATAGGTGTTAAAGTTAAAGTTGGTGATATTATCTAAACGAATGTGCTAATTAAGAATGGATGGTAGGGCACTCAAGGTATAGCTCTAGTGGGTTTTTTTTTATTTTATATAATGGAAATAGGTGGGAAAAGGAAAATCTTTATAATTTATTGGGAAAAAAAAAAAAGAGAAGGGGGAAACAGAAAGGGGGTGAGGATGGGGGAGGGGACTCACGACCTAAAGTTGTTGAATTCAATATTCAGTCCGGAAGGCTGTAAAGTCCCTAGTCGGAAGATGAGGTGTTGTTCCTCCAGTTTGCGTTGGGCTTCACTGGAACAATGCAGCAAGCCAAGGACAGACATGTGGGCAAGAGAGCAGGGTGGAGTGTTAAAATGGCAAGCGACAGGGAGGTTTGGGTCATTCTTGCGGACAGACCGCAGGTGTTCTGCAAAGCGGTCGCCCAGTTTACGTTTGGTCTCTCCAATGTAGAGGAGACCACATTGGGAGCAACGAATGCAGTAGACTAAGTTGGGGGAAATGCAAGTGAAATGCTGCTTCACTTGAAAGGAGTGTTTGGGTCCTTGGACGGTGAGGAGAGAGGAAGTGAAGGGGCAGGTGTTGCATCTTTTGCGTGGGCAAGGGGTTGTGCCATAGGAGGGGGTTGAGGAGTAGGGGGTGATGGAGGAGTGGACCAGGGTGTCCCGGAGGGAGCGATCCCTACGGAATGCCGATAAGGGGGGTGAAGGGAAGATGTGTTTGGTAGTGGCATCATGCTGGAGTTGGCGGAAATGGCGGAGGATGATCCTTTGAATGCGGAGGCTGGTGGGGTGATAAGTGAGGACAAGGGGGACCCTATCATGTTTCTGGGAGGGAGGAGAAGGAGTGAGGGCGGATGCGCGGGAGATGGGCCGGACACGGTTGAGGGCCCTGTCAACGACCGTGGGTGGAAAACCTCGGTTAAGGAAGAAGGAGGACATGTCAGAGGAACTGTTTTTGAATGTAGCATCATCGGAACAGATGCGACGGAGGCGAAGGAACTGAGAGAATGGGATGGAGTCCTTACAGGAAGTGGGGTGTGAGGAGCTGTAGTCGAGATAGCTGTGGGTGTCGGTGGGTTTGTAATGGATATTGGTGGACAGTCTATCACCAGAGATTGAGACAGAGAGGTCAAGGAAGGGAAGGGAAGTGTCAGAGATGGACCACGTGAAAATGATGGAGGGGTGGAGATTGGAAGCAAAATTAATAAATTTTTCCAAGTCCTGACGAGAGCATGAAGCAGCACCGAAATAATCATCGATGTACCGGAGAAAGAGTTGTGGAAGGGGGCCGGAGTAGGACTGCAACAAGGAATGTTCCACATACCCCATAAAGAGACAGGCATAGCTGGGGCCCATGCGGGTACCCATAGCCACACCTTTTATTTGGAGGAAGTGAGAGGAGTTGAAGGAGAAATTGTTCAGCGTGAGAACAAGTTCAGCCAGACGGAGGAGAGTAGTGGTGGATGGGGATTGTTCGGGCCTCTGTTCGAGGAAGAAGCTAAGGGCCCTCAGACCATCCTGGTGGGGGATGGAGGTGTAGAGGGATTGGACGTCCATGGTGAAGAGGAAGCGGTAGGGGCCAGGGAACTGGAAATTGTTGATGTGACGTAAGGTGTCAGAGGAATCACGGATGTAGGTGGGAAGGGACTGGACAAGGGGAGAGAGAAGGGAGTCAAGATAACGAGAAATGAGTTCTGTGGGGCAGGAGCAAGCTGAGACGATCGGTCTACCGGGGCAGTTCTGTTTGTGGATTTTGGGTAGGAGATAGAAGCGGGCCGTCCGAGGTTGGGCAACTATCAGGTTGGAAGCTGTGGGAGGGAGATCCCCAGAGGAGATGAGGTCAGTGACAGTCCTGGAAACAATGGCTTGATGTTCAGTGGTGGGGTCATGGTCCAGGGAGAGGTAGGAGGAAGTGTCTGCGAGTTGACGCTCAGCCTCCGCGTGGTAGAGGTCAGTGCGCCAGACAACAACAGCACCACCCTTGTCAGCGGGTTTGATGACAATGTCAGGGTTGGACCTGAGAGAATGGAGTGCAGTAAGTTCAGAGAGAGACAGGTTAGAATGGGTGAGAGGAGCAGAGAAATTGAGACGACTAATGTCGCGCCGACAGTTCTCAATGAAAAGATCGAGAGAAGGTAAGAATCCAGAGGGAGGGGTCCAGGTGGAGGGAGAATATTGAAGATGGGTAAAAGGATCCGTTGAACTGGGAGAGGACTCCTGCCCAAAGAAGTGAGCCCGGAGACGAAGACGGCGGAAGAAGAGTTCAGTATCATGCCGAGCCCGAAATTCATTGAGGTGAGGGCGTAAGGGTATGAAACTAAGTCCTTTGCTGAGCACTGAACGTTCAGCATCGGAGAGGGGAAGGTCAGGGGGTATAGTGAATACACGGTTGGGGCTGGGATTGGAAGAAAGGGTGGGGACGGAGGGACAGGCAGGGGTGGAGGGTCCTAGATGGGTGTTGGTGTCGATGAATTGTTGGAGCTTGCGTTCCTTAGCACTTGAGAGAAAGAGAAAAAGTTTCTTGTTGAGGCGTCGGATGAGCCGAAGGATAAAATGAAACTGGGGGCACGCGCAGCTTTGAAAAAGGGTACGGCGGTGCTGCTGGAGGGAGAGGTCGAGTGTGTTCATATAGCGGTGCATGGCACTGAGTGTGGATCTCAGAATGTGACGGGAACAGCAGTCCGAGAAACGTTTTATGTCCTGGAGATACCTGTAATCCACCCAGGATTACAGGTATCTCCGGGACATAAAACGTTTCTCGGACTGCTGTTCCCGTCACATTCTGAGATCCACTCTCAGTGCCATGCACCGCCATATGAACACACTCGACCTCTCCCTCCAGCAGCACCGCCGTACCCTTTTTCAAAGCTGCGCGTGCCCCCAGTTTCATTTTATCCTTCGGCTCATCCGACGCCTCAACAAGAAACTTTTTCTCTTTCTCTCAAGTGCTAAGGAACGCAAGCTGCAACAACTCATTGACACCAACACCCATCTAGGACCCTCCACCCCTGCCTGTCCCTCCGTCCCCACCCCATCTTCCAATCCCAACCCCAGCCGTGTATTCACTATACCCCCTGACCTTCCCCTCTCCGATGCTGAACGTTCAGTGCTCAGCAAAGGACTTAGTTTCATACCCTTACGCCCTCACCTCAATGAATTTCGGGCTCGGCATGATACTGAACTCTTCTTCCGCCGTCTTCGTCTCCGGGCTCACTTCTTTGGGCAGGAGTCCTCTCCCAGTTCAACGGATCCTTTTACCCATCTTCAATATTCTCCCTCCACCTGGACCCCTCCCTCTGGATTCTTACCTTCTCTCGATCTTTTCATTGAGAACTGTCGGCGCGACATTAGTCGTCTCAATTTCTCTGCTCCTCTCACCCATTCTAACCTGTCTCTCTCTGAACTTACTGCACTCCATTCTCTCAGGTCCAACCCTGACATTGTCATCAAACCCGCTGACAAGGGTGGTGCTGTTGTTGTCTGGCGCACTGACCTCTACCACGCGGAGGCTGAGCGTCAACTCGCAGACACTTCCTCCTACCTCTCCCTGGACCATGACCCCACCACTGAACATCAAGCCATTGTTTCCAGGACTGTCACTGACCTCATCTCCTCTGGGGATCTCCCTCCCACAGCTTCCAACCTGATAGTTGCCCAACCTCGGACGGCCCGCTTCTATCTCCTACCCAAAATCCACAAACAGAACTGCCCCGGTAGACCGATCGTCTCAGCTTGCTCCTGCCCCACAGAACTCATTTCTCGTTATCTTGACTCCCTTCTCTCTCCCCTTGTCCAGTCCCTTCCCACCTACATCCGTGATTCCTCTGACACCTTACGTCACATCAACAATTTCCAGTTCCCTGGCCCCTACCGCTTCCTCTTCACCATGGACGTCCAATCCCTCTACACCTCCATCCCCCACCAGGATGGTCTGAGGGCCCTTAGCTTCTTCCTCGAACAGAGGCCCGAACAATCCCCATCCACCACTACTCTCCTCCGTCTGGCTGAACTTGTTCTCACGCTGAACAATTTCTCCTTCAACTCCTCTCACTTCCTCCAAATAAAAGGTGTGGCTATGGGTACCCGCATGGGCCCCAGCTATGCCTGTCTCTTTATGGGGTATGTGGAACATTCCTTGTTGCAGTCCTACTCCGGCCCCCTTCCACAACTCTTTCTCCGGTACATCGATGATTATTTCGGTGCTGCTTCATGCTCTCGTCAGGACTTGGAAAAATTTATTAATTTTGCTTCCAATCTCCACCCCTCCATCATTTTCACGTGGTCCATCTCTGACACTTCCCTTCCCTTCCTTGACCTCTCTGTCTCAATCTCTGGTGATAGACTGTCCACCAATATCCATTACAAACCCACCGACACCCACAGCTATCTCGACTACAGCTCCTCACACCCCACTTCCTGTAAGGACTCCATCCCATTCTCTCAGTTCCTTCGCCTCCGTCGCATCTGTTCCGATGATGCTACATTCAAAAACAGTTCCTCTGACATGTCCTCCTTCTTCCTTAACCGAGGTTTTCCACCCACGGTCGTTGACAGGGCCCTCAACCGTGTCCGGCCCATCTCCCGCGCATCCGCCCTCACTCCTTCTCCTCCCTCCCAGAAACATGATAGGGTCCCCCTTGTCCTCACTTATCACCCCACCAGCCTCCGCATTCAAAGGATCATCCTCCGCCATTTCCGCCAACTCCAGCATGATGCCACTACCAAACACATCTTCCCTTCACCCCCCTTATCGGCATTCCGTAGGGATCGCTCCCTCCGGGACACCCTGGTCCACTCCTCCATCACCCCCTACTCCTCAACCCCCTCCTATGGCACAACCCCTTGCCCACGCAAAAGATGCAACACCTGCCCCTTCACTTCCTCTCTCCTCACCGTCCAAGGACCCAAACACTCCTTTCAAGTGAAGCAGCATTTCACTTGCATTTCCCCCAACTTAGTCTACTGCATTCGTTGCTCCCAATGTGGTCTCCTCTACATTGGAGAGACCAAACGTAAACTGGGCGACCGCTTTGCAGAACACCTGCGGTCTGTCCGCAAGAATGACCCAAACCTCCCTGTCGCTTGCCATTTTAACACTCCACCCTGCTCTCTTGCCCACATGTCTGTCCTTGGCTTGCTGCATTGTTCCAGTGAAGCCCAACGCAAACTGGAGGAACAACACCTCATCTTCCGACTAGGGACTTTACAGCCTTCCGGACTGAATATTGAATTCAACAACTTTAGGTCGTGAGTCCCCTCCCCCATCCTCACCCCCGTTCTGTTTCCCCCTTCTCTTTTTTTTTTCCCAATAAATTATAAAGATTTTCCTTTTCCCACCTATTTCCATTATATAAAATAAAAAAAAAAAAACCCACTAGAGCTATACCTTGAGTGCCCTACCATCCATTCTTAATTAGCACATTCGTTTAGATAATATCACCAACTTTAACTTTAACACCTATGTGTTCTATTGTACTATTGTTGTTGACATCTTTTGATATTCTGCTTCTATCACTGCTTGTTTGTCGCTACAACCACACCAACCCCCTCCACCTCTCTGTCTCTCTATCTCTCCGCCCCCCACACACACACCTTAAACCAGCTTATATTTCAGCTCTTTCCTGGACTCGAACTCAAGTTCTGTCGAAGGGTCATGAGGACTCGAAACGTCAACTCTTTTCTTCTCCGCCGATGCTGCCAGACCTGCTGAGTTTTTCCAGGTAATTCTGTTTTTGTTTTTAACCTCTATACCAATTGCTTTTCGGATATTTATGTTCATTTCGTATACCATCTGTGAATATTCTTAAAATAAACTTGTTTTGAGCTGAAAATAATCAATAAATGACTGTTGAACTGATTTTGCTTCCGTGAGCACTTCATTGAAACTAGTGAGGCGTTTATGTAAATAAACACAGAAGTAGACGCCTCAGAAAAGAATATTGAGCGGCAGAAATACAATAGATGCTTCCCCACCAACAGAGCATAGAAATAACAACAGAGAAATGCAAATCACACAAAGGATTCCAGTAATGATTGATATTTGGAACATTTCTCTAACTTATGGGACAACTATGTAAAGGTGATATCTGTGTTCAAAACTGGCGAAGCCTCCTTTGATCCGGTATATAGTAGCATTGAAAATGTGTTCGCGGAGTTTCCTGCATTCTATCCCGCTCAGTCTCCCTTTCTCCCCTATCCCGGGAGAGTCTGGCCTCTCATTAATGTGTCAGCGTCTTTAACTCATAACATGAGGTCAGTATCTTACCAAAGTTTAACCTCAGCCCTACGCATTGACCTTTAACCAAATAGATGGCTGTTCGCAGAAGGAATTTATGTATAAATTGTGTCTGGTGAACTCAACAACATTGGGGGTATTTAATGGGAGGGTCTAGAGGGAGCGCTACTCTGCATATTAAAATTCCTATATCTTTCTGTGAGTGATATATGGGACACTGCAGAGTGATATTTATTCTGCATCTGATACTGCTGTACCATTCTTGGGACCATTCGATCGAATCATGTACAGGGATCTGTATCTATCCAGCGCTATACATGTCCTGAGAGTGTTTGGTGGGATAGTTTAGAGGGAGATTTACTCTGTGCCTCAGCCCAGAATTTACCAATGTACAGGCAGCTTTACTCTGCATCTGAACTGTCCCGTGTCTATCCTTAGGAGTGTTTCATGGTGTTTCGGACTCACTGCATGAAATAGTGTTCCAGACCGAATCCCTCATCACATATCAGAATATATTTGGATGTTCGCTTGAAGAAATGTAGCCTCAAGGGCTCTGGAGTAAAAACTGAGAAGTGGATTAGACTCAATTGATAATTTCCAGCCATTATGGACAGGATGGGCGGAAAGGTCTCTTTCGGTGCCGCACATATCTATGATTTTCAGATTCTATGAAGTGTGTTGCAGTCTCAGAAAGTATACAGAGGAGGGTAACCAGTTTGTTCACAACGATCAGGGTCTTTCGTAAAAACGATGAATTGGATAAATTAGGACCATTCTGTTTGTGATAAAGAAGATTAAACAGAAAGCTAATCGCTGTTTCCAAGATGATGAGAAGATTTGAGAAAATAGGCTGAGAAACCTAATTCCTTCTGTTCATTGTGTCAATATCCAGTAAACATAGATTTGAAAAATATGCATATATTACACTGGCAACAAGTTCCCTTTATATTACACCAGATCCTGCCTCAATTATTACTCTATGAGTTCAAGTCAGTTTTAGTTTTGCTAAAACCTGTGAAATTTATGGACACATAATATGGTGTTTGTATTTTAATTACACTAAGCTCTGGCACAGTTATTTCTGTACTAATCAAACCTCTGTTTCAGACCGGCCCCCGAATTAGTTTTTACTACATTAGAGTGTTTCTCTACTTGTATTATATAATGCTGTGTTTCAGTTATTCGTGAACCATACCCTGTGTCTGTTTATATCGAACTCGACCATGTCTCAGTTATTTCTATACTAGAGCATGTGTGTGTTAATATTACAAGGATCCTGTCCCTGTTGTTACTGCACTGGAACCTGTCTCTATTTATAATGTTTTACACTATGTTTCTGTTACAATTGTACTGGAGAATATATCTATTTATATTTTACAATGGGACCTTTCTCAGACATTAATGCCCTATTCTCTTCAGTTAACACTTTACCCGCCTCAGCAAACATCGAATTATATCATGGCAAACGTATTGGAAACTCGGGAGGAAATAGGGAAGTTAGCATGCAACACAATACAATGGAAACAGAAACAAATTCTTTTTCATTTTATTGAATTTCATTGAGAGTGGAAAGTGTTACATTCCATTCCAAGTGAGAGAATTACAGATTGATTATCCTCACGTCAGGTATAGGTACAGTTACATTTCCACCATCTCTTGCACAAATCATCACACATGCCAGTGAGGCACAAGTAGTCACTTGTGAACAAACCAGAGAGAATTGTGGGTAGCTGTTGTTTATTCTGAATTTGATTTAATCCACTTTCGAACTCAATTCTGAGGGCAGTTAAACTCTCTTTGGAATCTGAGTAGGTGCTTTCCACACAGGAACTCGAAAAGGACGTCAGCATCAAGAAATATTAACTGTAATAGATGACCTGAAATAGCTGGGCGAATAGATGGTTAGGTGGATGGATAGATATATAGATAGATAGATAGACAGACAAACAGACAGGTACACAGTTAGATAGGTTGGTAGATATGGAGACTGAGATACACAACACCTAGGGTAATATAAACTGTTTAATGCTAAATACCTTTTCCAGCATCTGGCATAATACAAACAGAGAGATGGCCTTGTGTAATATAAACAGATGTATGCATCAGTGCACTTACTCCAGCAGGGTGAAATGTAAAACATAAATTCAGACAAGGCCTATTGCACTACTATCTGAGGCAGAGCCCTGTGTTATTTGAAGAAAGTCATTTTTAGTCATTACGTATCAACACCTCCCATGGTCTTGAATACCTCGCTCAAAACCCTTCTCAACATCCTCTATTCTAAGAAAAATGATCCAAGATCTCCAAAATCTTGTAAAATTTGGGTCAAGCTCCTCTTCATCCTCTCTACAACCTTCAAATATTTCGTAAAACGTTATGTCCAATACTCATGGTAAAGCAATAGGGAGTACTTTTACAAATTTTGTTTTTAATTATTAAATAGGCTGGAGTATTTTTTCTTCTCTATTCTTCCAGCAGATGTGAAGATCTCTGAAAGGGCCAGCATTTCCGCGCAGTTGTCCTTGAACTGAATAGCTTGTTATACGCTTTCAGAGTGGGAGGAGAGTTAAGAGTGAACCACATGCTGTGGGTTTGGAGTCATATTTAGGCCAGACGGGGGAAGGATGACAGATTTACTTCACCGAATGTTTATTAGTGAACCAGATGCGTTTACAGCAATGATAATTATAGTGATCCACTTCTATTTCCATTCTTTCATTCATTGATGGGATTTGTGCGTTTCCAGCTGAATCAACATTCAATAGCCAAACACAATTTCCCTTGAGAAGGTGGTAGTGAGCAAACTTCTTTAACCGCTGTAGTCCAAGTGTTGTAGGGACACCCAAAGTGCTTCTAGGAAGGGAGTTAAATGATTTGGACCCAAGGATAGTGAAGGAACAGAGACTTTCCAATTGATGTTGTTCCTGCCCTTCTGCTGCCCTTGTCACCCAGGGAATTGGCGAGCATTCCATTTCACTCCTGACATGTACCTTGTAGATTGTGGACATGCTTTTGCAGAATTCCCAACTTCTGAACGGCTCTTGTAACAGTTGAATTTAAATTCCACCAGCTGCTGTGGTGGGATTTGAATCCATGTTCCCAGAAGTTGAGTCCGGGCCTCTGGGTGGCTGGACCAATGACATTCCAGCTACAACGCTACCGCCAGGTCGTGCCTGAGATAGGTTCCAGTGAAATATAATCAAAGCTAGGGTCGGGTATAATATAAATGGAAACTTGGTTCAGTTCAGTAATAACTGAAGCAGGGCCTTTTTAAAAATAGTTAAAACTGAGACAAATGCTGGGAAATATAAACAGAGTCAGTTCAGTGCAACAAGCGCTGATAAAGGGCCTAGTCCAAGATGAACAGATATTACATTGGTTCAAATTCCACCAAAGTTTTTGTGAATTTAAATGTAGTTAATTATATACATATGAACTATTAAAAATAAATCCAAAATCAGTAATGGGAAACATGCATCTCCCAGACCCATCAAAGCACATTTGATACATCAATGTTCTTTTAGGAAATACATTTTTCCCCTTACCTGGTTTGTCCTTGATGGGACTCGAGATAAAGAGCAAAGTGGTTAATCTTTATCCCCCCCTTTGAAAATTCTCAGCATGCAGTCATTTTTAGTAAATGGCTATGAGAATGAACAAGATGAGTACAGTCCGAAACTCCAAATGACATGATCATAGGCACAGACAAAGCTATGTACAGTCCAGTTAACTCTATAAAGTTCTCCTGACTAACATCTGAGGACATCTTCCACAATTGAGAAACAATGAGCGCAAACTGGTCAAATGCCCGCCTGACATGCTCAATATTAATGCCTTCCAGCCAATACTCCATATGCCTGAGGGACCCACAAGAGATGATGGGACATTAGTCTTGAAAGAGTTCCCCTAGAGGTCCTCAAGATTGACTGCATGAGTCATGAATTCCCATGTCAGCAGATTAAGCAAGGGTGGAAAATCTTCTTCCTAATTGTGAGCCATTTTCCTAACTCATTTAATGAATCAGTGCGTCTCCATGTTGAACACAATTTTGGAGAAACACTGAAGGCAGCGCAGAGAATGGAACTTCAACATCTATCAGCAAGAATGACTCAATACCAATGCTACTGACTGTGCAGACCTAGTAATGAAGGCCATATCTACCAGACCGGAGCTCCGGAAAGTGATGAGGGAAGACAAGGGGGAAACTTACTTGAGGCGGCTCTCATCGCTCTACCTGGCACAGATACATCTCTCCATGACAGTATCGGTGAGAGTGTCCACCCCACTATCCTTTTGGATACAAAGTCCCACATTCAGACTGAGAGCACCACCCATTGCGTTCTCTGGCATAATCACCATGATAAATGTGATAGATTTAGAGAATATTTGGCAGTTAAAAACTGCGCGTCAGTGAGGCCATTAGCATGAGCAACATTCTTATTCCCCCACAAAATGCACCTCATGAAATGTATAACAATCAATCTACCATGACGATGAAGCGAGGAGATCAACTATTGTTCAATGACAAATTTAGCAGAGCAGGACAGATAAGCAACAGGCATTTCTAAAAATGGACTATCAGCCTGATCAAGCTGTAACATCGTGAAAAATGCCTAACAAATCCGACCCGGTCCATTGACCCTCAATAATTCTACTCTCAGCCATCAGCAATCTGATGGAAGGTGACATTGACAGAGCAATAAAACAGCAGCTCATCACCAACAAGCTGCTCAACAATGCTCAGTTCAGGCTTCACAAGGGCCTTTCAGTTCTCGACTACATCACTTTGTTGATTTGAACAAAGACAAACAGCTGGATTCCTAATCAGAAAGTGGTTGCCCTTGACAACAAGGAAGCAGTTGACAGAGTGTGGCACCGAGGATCCTTAGCAAGATTGAAGTCAATGGCAATCGGGGGAAAGTTTTCCATTCATTGGAGCCATACCTAGCAGAAAGGAAAATGGTTGTTGTTGTTGGAGGCCAATGATCCCACACCAGAGAATCGATTGAGAGTTCCTCAGGAGAGTGTCCTAGGCCCAGTCATCTTCAGCTGCTTCATCAATTACCTTATTTCCATAATCACATCAGAAGTCGGGATGTTCGCGAATGTTGGCACAATTTTCAGCACCATTCATGATTCCTCAGATACTGAAGCAGTTCATGTCTCCTTGCCAGAATAAAAAAACTAGTGGACAACATTCAACCTCTGGCTGATGAGCAGAAAGTGATATGAGATATTACAAGTGCCAGGCAATGACCAAGTCCAACAAGAGAGAATCTAACCATCTCCAGTTGTTACTCATTGAAATTACCATTGCGGAATCCAACACCAGCAACATTTTGGGGGCCACAGCAGAAAATAAAGTTAATTGAACCAGCAACATATATGAAGAATCTAGAAAAGACCAGAGGCAGCACTTTGTATGACGCACCTCATGACTACCCAAAGTCTGTCCACCATGTCCTTGCAAATGTTAGGAATGTGATTGAATATCTGAACTTGCCTGGATCAGGGCAGTTCCAAAAACACGCTTTCAGAACAGGCCCAAGGAACCGCATGCATTTCTCTAAATACTATTTCTCACATTCGGAAGAAGGTAGACACCACCTGGAAAAATCATCGCGCCTGATTTGCCATCCCACCCACCATTTATAAACTCATTCCCTCCAGCACCACTGCACAAAGGCAGCAGTGTACACCATCTAAAATATGCACTGTGGCAAATCGCCAACTGTCCTTTGACAGCTCTGTACAAAACCCTAGCAGCTTTTACCTAGAAGAACAAATGTAGCAGACCCATGGAAAGATCACCACTTATAAGTTTCCCAAAGGCAAACTTGGCTTGGAAATATATCGTTTTTTCTTCTCTGTTGCTGGGTCAAAATCCTGAAGCACTCTAGCTAACAGCAATGAATCATAGGCTCATAAAAACCTATAACACGTAAGAGGGATTTCATCCCAGTGACCAAGTGGTAACCAACCTGGTGCAACTTTCTAGCTCTTAGTCTGTAACCTTTGAGGTTGTTTCACTTCAAGTTTCTACAACCCATCCACATCATGAGTTTTAGATTCCCATCACCCTCTGGGTGAAAGCAATTGCTAAAACCTCTTCTTCTTTGATGAAGGGGTCTGCTATATTGTAGACAAATTTGCTGATGATACAAAAATAGAAAGGAAAACAAGTTCCAACAAACAGGTAAGTTTAGCGATTGCGCTGAAATTCAGCACATGGATTATAAGGTTGGAAAAATATGGGGTTGTCTAAGTTTGCAGCATAAGTCGAAAAGCAATATCTTATTTAAATTGAGAGGCTGCAGAATTCTTCAGTGCAGAGAGACCTGCATGTCTTTGTACAACGATGAAACAAAACATGAAGGGACAGCAAGGAATTAGGAAGGCAAATTGAATAATGCCTTCTATTGCAAAGAGTAATGGCATTTAAAGTAGGGCATTCTTGCTATAATGGTACTGCCATTGGTGAGAAGGTGCCTGGAATATTAGGTACAATTTTGGTCTCTGCAATTTGAGATATACATGCACCAGAATCAATTCACAGGATGTTCACTCGACTGATGCCTGCGAGGAAGGGGCTGACCTATGAGGATGAGTTGAACAGATTGCATCTTTACTTACTGGAGAGTAGAGGAATGCGAGGTGATATTATTGAAATCTCAAAGATTCTGATGGGGTTTTACAGAGCAAATGCTGAGAACATGTCTCCATTTTGCAGGGGAATCTGCAACTAGGGTCACAGTTTAAAAAGCAGTGTTCTCCCATTTAAGAAAGAGATGAGGAGGAATTTCTTCACTCAGAGAGTCATTAGTCTTGATACTGTACTTCTCCAGGAAGCAGTGGAGGCTGGTCATTCAATATATTCATGGCTTAGTTAGACAGATTTCTGATCAACATGGGGTTCAAGGGTTCTGGGAAGCAGGCAGGAAACTGGAGCTGAGGCCTGAATCAGATCAGCTATGATGTTCTTGAATAGTGGAGCAGGCTTCATGGGCTATATGGACTAAACCTCCTCCTATTTCTTATAATCCTCCTTATTATTGACACTCAATCCAAGAGAAATTTGTTTCTCTATCCACACTCTCTAGATCCTTCATAATTTATATATTTCAGTCAGGTCTTCCCTCAGCCTCCTTTGTTCAGAGGTAAACAAACCGAGCCTATCCTATCCTCCCCAATAGCTAATCTCCCGCTGTCAAGGCAATGCCATCGTAAATCTCCTCTGTAACTTCTCGAGCCCATTCATATGTTTCTGATAGTCTGTGGACCAGAACTGCATGCAATACTCTAACTCTGGCCTAACGAGCATTTCGCACGGTTCCAGAATAAGGTCTCAACTCTTATGTTCTATGCCTCAGATAATGAAACAAGAATCCCATCTGCATTCTTGATAACCTTATCTACCTTACCAGGCACATTCAGGAATCTCTCCATTCTGTAGTCCCACTATACTTCTCAGTGTTGTATCATTTTTTATTCTCTTACCGTTTAGCCTTCTTCAAATATACTACCTCACAATTATCTTTATTCGTATGTCCACCTGACTAGTCGGTTTCCTGCAGTCTACAGCTTTCTGCTTCATTCTTAATCACACAGCAAATTTGTGCATCATCTCAAAACTTCTGAATCAGACTGCTTTCAGTCATATGGAAGTATTTGATATATGCAACAAAAGGCAAATGTCCTATTACTAAGGCCTGGAGAATACCATTTCCTTTTACGGAAACGCCAGTGTCCATTTCCCTTTGCTTCCTGGCTTTGAACCATTTTGGATTTAGCTTGCCACTTTGCCTTGGATTCACATTGGCTTTAATTTTAGTGACCAGTCTGCGTCGTAGTACCTGATCCTGCTAAAATCCACATAGACTACATTGAATGCACGGTACCCATCCACATTCCCTATTAACTCTTCAAAAAATGTAACCATGTTAGTCAGACACGCCCTGCTTTTAACAAAGTCGTGCTGTCCAGCTTTGCTTAATCAATGTTATTCTAAATGTAGATGCATCTCCTGGCACCGAGATTATGTTCACTGTCCTGTAATTATTCAGTATATACTTATCTCCATTTTGAACAAGAGTACAACGTTGGCTGCACTCTAGCCCTATCGCACAGTGTCTAAGGTTGCAAAGAATTAAAAAATGATGACGATTTCTTCTTTTGTTTTCCTTAACAAGCTAGGATACATCTTGGCCGGGCCTTGGCATTTATTCAGTTTCAAAGATGTTAAAACCCTTGCTCCTTTCAAGAAGGTGGCATATCACCATATCTCTAGGGCAATCAGGAATGGATAATAAATGCTGGACTTAACAACTATTCCAAATCAGGCAATACCAAATGAGTAAAACCTTAGGCAGTGTCTGATGTAATACAAACCATGACACCTT
The DNA here is from genome assembly GCF_017639515.1 of Carcharodon carcharias. Lineage (NCBI taxonomy): Eukaryota > Metazoa > Chordata > Chondrichthyes > Lamniformes > Lamnidae > Carcharodon > Carcharodon carcharias. The sequence continues at coordinate 164,419 of NW_024470577.1, read as the reverse complement.
CTCGTGCCTGAGGCAGCGCCGGCTTTGTGCAATTTCGGCAAACCGTCCTGCACTGTCATCTAGTGGCCAATGACCGCCATTGCTCCTATTGTGAAAATGCCGACCTTCGTATAGTTGTTGACATAAATGAATCAAGAAACAAACTTGCACTAATACACTTCAACGCATTTTTAATAAAAGGGAATTAAATATTGTAAGAAAAGTAACTGGTGAAGCAGATTCACCTTTGTTGATATAGCTTGTAAACAACAGGAATGATGTGTTTTGTATAAGCACAAAAGACAGATACAATTAGACGCATATACATATGTTCAGGGATACAGTCGAAGGGTCATGAGGACTCGAAACGTCAACTCTTTTCTTCTCCGCCGATGCTGCCAGACCTGCTGAGTTTTTCCAGGTAATTCTGTTTTTGTTTTACATATGTTCAGGGTTGATCACACAACCAGTGGCCACGGAAAACGAGAGTGTAAAATCCTGCAGGGAAAACATTCCATAACTATAAAACACTTTGTACAATAGCCACAACAAAGATTTCCACTATGCAGCATGAATTGCAGCGCACACTGGATCACCTTCCCTTCTGGCCCCCAATCCAGTTCAGCTTTCCGAGATTGTTACAAGTCGTGATCCATCCTTTCAACATAAATATTATGCATTTAATAAAAGAGCAATTGGACATTGCACACAGCTTCTGATGGCTGTGTCCAAGGCTAAACGTATTTTCCCATAAAAAAAATTCACCACCAACCCAGTCAAATATATATATATATACAATATGAGACATATGTCTCATTCATCTATCTGTCTATTGATCTGACACACAATTATTACAGTACCACAATAACTGAGATTGGCCATAGACTAATATAAACAGAATGTCCAGTGCCTTCATAACAGAAAAAATGCCTTATTTAATATAAACAGCGATATGGCCTCATGGACTATGAGCAGGCTGGTGCACGAATACCAGGCTTCATATAATATAAACACGGAGATGGTCTCTTGCAATCTAAAAGGAGGCATTATATAGTGCAGGAATAACTGATAAAGAGTCTAGTGCGTTGTAAATAGGGACGTGGAGGAGTGAAACATAAACGACACATGCTTTTGTCTGTGATATCTGAAACAGGGCCTTGTGTAAAGTATGGATGGGCATAGACTTTACTGCACTATCCGAAACTGAGCCCAGTATATTACGGACGGAGGCATGGTCAGGTTACGTCCTATAAAAGCTCTTCAGAAACTTGAACAATTTTTCCCAAACATCTCTTAACTTTCTTTGCTCTAGGAGAAAGTTTCTCTCACTTTTCCGCATGATGGAAGCCCCTCATCTCATTCTGCTAAATCCCTCGACAGCGTCTTCAGAACCTGAGTGCTCTGTTAAATGGGACAGCACAGCAGATGAATGGCAGCACCAACACCTGCAAGTGCCGCTCAAAGTCAGGCACAGTATCCTGACTTGGAGTTGTTTTTGCTTTCTTTCGTTGTTCCTGAACCAAAATCCTGAAACTCCATTCCCACCAGCACTGTTGTTGTATTTGCGCCACACATACTGCAGCTTTCCAAGATGTCTCACCAAAATATTCTCCAGGGCAATTAGGTATGGGTAATGCACGTAGGCGTTGTCAGAGATGCTAAGATCTGTGGAAGAATCAAAACTAGTAATAACTGAGTGAAGGCCTGCTGTGATATAAACATAGACATGCTATGGTATAGTAATAACTGTGGCATTGTCTGCATCTTTTCTTGGAAGTTATCGCGTTATCACTGCCACCTGGTGACGAAAGATTATCAATGCTGATAATTTAAAAATGTCATTATGAATTAATTTTCCTTACGTTAATGTCTCTAGCAACAAGTTAGAGTAATAAACCAGGTCATTTCCTTCTACAGAAGGTCCCAAAGGATAAACATGGAAAGGGTTCCAGATGATTGTAGCTTTTTCTTCCGCAAAGTAACATTAGCAAAAGAGTGAAATGGTTAAAATCCTGTTAACGTATATTGTACATATTTGTTGATGTTAATTGAAAGGAGGAATTTTGCTGAAGGCATAGGTTAGCGTCATGGTGTCTTTAAACTCCGGCTCAACAAAACAGTGTGTGTATGTGCTTGTGTGTCTGTGTGCCTATGTGTGTGTGTGTTTGCCTAAAACACATCATTCTTAATATTTTTGTGTGAATTCCACAATGATAAATGATATTTTCCTATCATGTTTCAACATGTTATTTTCTTTGTTCCGAAATATAGCCTTATGGCCTGTAATAGCCCTAACAGGCAATGATGTTTATTTTATTTTGTGCTTTTTTTTTTAGATCGCATTGCCTCACGGATCATTCTGTTTCCAAGGCGATGTCTGTCTGTCCTCAGAGTTCATTTGGAAAGGTGATTAAATCTGAGCATACATAATGAGTATCAACACATTATCCTCTATGATTCTGTTCAGTGATCATCAGAACAACACACAGAAACATGGGACATATAACTCGACCTTGTAATGATTACTGCATGTTATAGTAAAAGTGAAAATCTCACGATCCCTGACCTGAGATTAATACAACTGAACTTCACTTGGCTTATAATTTCCTTCACTTAGAAAGAAACTGAACAACATCATTCAATAACAACTTGCATCTATATAGCAACGTTGCTGTCGTTAATCGTCCCAACGTGACTCAAAAGACCATTAACAGACTAAATTTGACACCGACTAACATAAGTAGACATTAGGGCAGATGACCTTACATTTGGTCAACGATATGGCTTTTAGTGAGTATTGTAAAGGAGAAGAGAGGGGGGAGGGGGCGTGGTTTAGCACCAGTTGTTTTGAAGCCAGTGCTGAGATGGACCATGGAATAGAGATGGGCGACGTGACCTTTTTGAGCAGGGTTTTGGAATAATCTCAGTTCAGGGTCAGATCAGGCGCCAAACCTGCGAATGATCTGGTTCAGTTACAAATATTGGTCATGGAGAGGGAGGTAATTAGTCGTAAGGGAATTAATTTTGTCGAGAGACTGATTACATTGGCCTCAGTTTTCCAAACGTTTCGATTGATTAAATTTCTACTCACCCTCGATGTCAATGTTGAATAATCAGATTGGCAGGTTAGAGACAATGGAAGTTTCAGGACATGTGGAACCGGGTATCGTAAGCATACATATGGAACCAAATGTTATATATATCGATGATGGCGAGCAGTATGTAGCTGAAGAATATAGGGGAGTCAAACCTGTATCCCAGTGGTACAGCAGAGATAATGGCGCAGTAGCAGGATGATAAACCATTAGAGATGATGCTCTTGCCAGGCAAGTGCAGTGCTGCCCAACTGCACAATTGACTGCATTTATTGTGGGGGGAGGGTGGTGATGGTGGTGGTGGTGGTGGTGATGGTGGTCGTGGTGGTGGTGATGGTGGTGGTGATGGTGGTCGTGGTGGTGGTGATGGTGGTGGTGGTGGTGATGATGGTGGTGGTGGTGGTGGTGATGGTGGTGGTGGTGATGGTGGTGGTGATGGTGGTGATGGTGGTGGAGGTGATGGTGATGGTGATGGTGGTGGTGGTGGTGGTGGTGGTGATGGTGGTGGTGGTGGTGATGATGGTGGTGGTGGTGATGGTGGTGGAGGTGATGGTGGTGGTGATGGTGGTGGTGGTGGTGGTGGTGGTGGTGGTGATGGTGGTGGTGGTGGTGGTGATGGTGGTGGTGGTGGTGGTGATGGTGGTCGTGGTGGAAGCCATGGAGGGGGAGACAGGAGTTCTGCTTAAAACATGTCAAACGCTGTCGATAATTGGAGAAACATGAGAATCAATAGTTTCCCACGTCGCAATCGCAAAGCATCTCATTTGTGTCTTTAGCATTACTACAACCTGATAAGAGGTTTTCAAAAACAAAATACTGTGGAATATGTGCATGGATTTGGGAAACAACAGGACATTTCTGTCAATTTTACTCTATTTCTTTCTGCACGGTCATCCTTTAGTGTTAATATTCTTTACCTCCTTTTATCCACTATATTTTCCAATAAATACCCATCGGGGCCCATTGATTCCATGCCAGTTCACATTTAGTGTATTTACCATTTAAGCTTGGATATACGTTCGCTACTATGTGAAATCAGTACCAGCTGGTGCTCCCTAATCTGCTTGTGCCAGGTAGATCCAGAAACAGGGAATGATTCAGAGGGTTTGTGCACTTCTCGGTGCTTGGGTCACAAAGGCTTCCAAACAAGCAATCCTTTATTGGATTTGTAGTCCGCTCACTACCTGTGTCATGTAGACCTAGGAACAGGGAATAATTAATTGGATTTGTGCTCCCATGTCTGTCAGTGTCATATAGGACCAGCAACTACAAATTATAACTGCCTGTATCATATAGACCCAACAACTGTATCCAAGGTGTGTCTGTGTAACATTGCTCTAGCATCTGGGATTCATTAAAAGGCTTTGTGCTTCAAGGACACATCGTGTCAGGTTGACCTTGCAATTCCCAGGATTTGAGCAAGTAGGTGGTCATGTGTCAGACAGGCCTAGGTTCTGGGGATAATTCCCAGCGTTTATGTTCTCTGGTGAGTCTGCTGAGACCAGGTTCCTGATACTATCCCCATGGTTCATGCTTCCAAGTATTTCAAATATTCCCTAGTCTCCAGGAATCACATCCAGTGTTTGTGCTCCCAGGAGCATCAGATAGGCCCCAGGCTCTTGGAATTGTTCCTTCAGTTTGTGCCCAGTGGTGTGTCACAATAGCCTCATGTTCCCAGATTCATTCTGAGAATTCATACCCCTGGTACCTCGGAGAGGATACAGGTTCTGAGAATCAATCTTAAATTATTAATTCATTCCAAATGAATGCCCATACACCCATTGGAGATGAGATTAGATTGCTTATGCATATTGTTGTTGGGCAGATTTGTGTATAAATAGGTTCCATTACTAATACCTGGATTCTGGTAGTCCTCTTATCTCTGACCAATGGGCTGGAAACAGCTTCTGTTTCTGCACAGCAGCCACAGATGTTTCCTGTAAATTGCAATGTGACTTATCGCCCCTTCCGGATGATGGATTGCTGGGCTTCTATCGCTGTCTGTGGAGGAGAGTTATGGGGTGAATGTGTTGTGGATCACACTGCAAATAAATAAACTCATCAGCTAATGAATGATTCGACAATGTTAATCTAAAATGCATTTCTTATCATGTAAGATTAAGGAAATTGTGTTTCGTGTATGTCACGTGCAGAACAGAATAAATGCAACTGAAACAATACAACGCATGTTTCAGAATTTAATTCATGAAGGCCAATTTGATTCTGACAACTGCGCAGTTTCTTTGCAATCCTGTAACAGGGAATGCCAGCTGAGCGCGTATCACACAGATATAAAGAACACATTAACTACGAGGGTGCGAATATTTGCTTCTATTAATAATTTTCTACTTGACCCACTGATCTGTAGTCTGTCGAGTTACAATCCCAGTCTGGAAGCTGAGTGGGAACTCAAATGACTCACTAGGATTTTAGCATAAAAGTAATGGCAGGCTTTATATTTTCATAGGTGACACTTTCGTCCAGCAGGTCTTGGCATCTAAATAGCTGAACGCATCTGGTTTAATGTCATCATAAATTTAATGATTTATCTTCCTTGGTGAAAATTAACAAAAAAATTAAACTCGTGATACCCCAAATCCCTGAATGTAATTTCTGCTTTAATGGCTTCACCCTGGCCAATCTTGTTTGACGTGCAGTGCTAATCCCCAATGATATCAGACAATAAACATGACTTGTGGGATAAATATGTCAGAACTATTGAGAAGGTAGGCAAAGTGATTTAGCTCTGAATTAATTACAGTTCTGTTGGACTGTGCAGTCTCATCACAAAAACACTCCGCTGTTTAAATTTGAACTGATCCCATTTAGAATAATTCAGTGTGAAACGAAAGAACAATCTTCACAAAGGTGAACTGAGATCCTGTGGGACTTTGATTTAAAGCAACGCTGCTCATTTCACGATGGATTATATCTGAAATTAAGTGATATTATTCCGAAACTTTTGATGTCCTGGGTCAAAAATCATCAATTTCCCTGGACAAATATTAGCAAAATGTGTATGCTTTATCTGCTACACCACAACTGTAGGCCAATGGGAATAAGAAAGTTTTGCAGTTACACAGTGCATTTCACAAAGTGATTTACAGGCAGTGGGGTTTCTGAAACATATATAATCACCATTGTAGTGCAGGGAAATGTTAGGCCATGAATCTGCGCACAGCGAGATCCAACAAACTGCACTGAGATAAAAGACCAGATAATCTGATTTTGCGATATTGGTTGAGGGACAAGTATTGACCCTGGTCAAAGGTGAAATCTACCCTGATCATCTAACGAATTCCATGGGAGAGTTTACGTCCATCTGAGGGGAATTGACACTGATCACATGTGGAGTGTTTAATACGAATGTAAATATACACCCTGAATCAATTTTAAAGTAAGCTTTGGAAAGACAGTATATAATCCTACACAATAAATGGACAATCAAAAGAAACGTACTTTTGTGGAACGCAGAATACTAATGGTTAACCATTGTTTATACAGCTGGACCAAGACAAGAAAAGAGAGGAGGAGTCAGGTTGTTAACTAGGGGAGGAGCGTGACTCCCATTCTCCAGCTCTGTCTCTCTCTCTCTCTCTTATTTGACTCTAGCCGGTATAAATAACGGGACGGTTCAGCTCCTGGTTCACAATCCACAGGTGTCGCTGCGACGGACAGTAACGCTCCCAAGTCAGTTATACCCAGAGACTGAGGATGGGATTTGCGCTGTGCCTTTGCTTCTTATTGGCTTGCTCCACCTGTAAGTATCCCGACTGTATAAGAGATAAAACAGAAGTCTGCTTCTTGTCTGACATCGCGTTGTTATTTCAATTCACTGATTTGATTGTTTTCTTATGTAATTACATTTTTTCCATTCGCTAACAGATGTCCAATCCGCCATCGTGCTGACCCAGCCGGATTCAGAGACCGCTAAGCCCGGACAATCTCGCAAACTGTCCTGTTCGGTGAGCGGGTTCCGTCTGGACAGCTACTATGTGAGCTGGGTTAAACAAGCTCCTGGAAAAGGGCTGGAGTGGCTCCTTGCTTACAGAAAACCCTCGGAAACCACATATTACGCGCCCGGAGTCGAAGGTTGAATCATCCCATCAAGAACTTCGTCCACAACTTACATTGAGATCAAAAATCTGAGACCCAAAGACACCGTGAGGTATTACTGTGCAAGAGGCCACAGCGACCTGAACAAGGCCAGAGCTCGTACAGAAACCGCAGAGGAATAATTACAGCGAATCATAGGTCAGTATTAGCTCAAAATAAGTTAAGAGATGTGTTTGAACCTCGATTGAAAAGTTACATTTTCCAAAGCAATAAAGTGGCGAAGAATAAAAACAAAATGTTGACTAACTCTGTATATTAAAGAGCATAGTTACCGCTTAGAATGTGCACAACTGATGACTAGGAGCCAAATAGAAATATTGACAAATTATTACGTGAATGGGGATAATTTTAGCCCAAAGTTCTGCTCCTGATTAAAACTCTTGAATAAATTGTAATCAAAATCTGCAAATTTTCTGCTGACTGAAAGGTTTTATTTCTTATAGCAACAGTCAGTAAGTGAGAGCAGTATCTGTGCTGGTTCGTGTCACTGTGGGTCACGGTGCTGTGTATAGTGAACTCCTCATACAAATACCCCAGAGAGGGACTTTGATCAAATCTGCGATCAGTATCACAGCAAGAAAGTCAAAGAAAATAAAATGACCAACAATAAGGGTTTTAAGGAACACTGATTTACGAAAAAATGTATAAAAGTCTCCGAATTTACTCATTTTGATTGTCTTGCTAAATAGGGGCACAGTTGTTAAAGGCGTATTTCGATCCGCTTTGTAAACACAATGAAGAGTTCTAACTGAAATATCACAGTGATGTATTCCTAGAGTATTCAGAATCAGGTTTCTCAGACCGCTGTGGATTTGAATCTCTGTATTTCACATTTAACAGTCCGCCACAGTTTCTGACATGGTGCGTCTCACAGTGATACTGGATGGCATAGTCGTTACTATTAATGCAAGAACCTCGTCGGGGCTAATTGATTGCATTTCAGTCGATGCATTTTTTCTTACAATACAACTATATTAAACAGACTCCTATCTGTGCCTGGAGCTCCCCAACTGACAGGTTTCAAGAGGTGCTAAAGTGTTAATTATTAAATCAGTGGTTGCTGATTTCAATGCATGATCATCAGATACTCTGTGAAATACAAATAATAGTGTAATTTATAAAGTTTTAAAAATATTTCGCAACTTTACATTTTTGTTAAAGTCGATCATGATTTTACTTTGCCTCTCGGTTCGTAACATGTAAATTAATATTGAATTTCTCCCCTTGTGTGCAGAACTGGTTATTGTGTGACCCAGACCAGCGAACGTAACACAGTGACTATATGGAATACTGGGGACAAGGAACCATGGTGACGGTGACTGCAGGTAAGAAACATGCCTTCATTCTGCGCTGTTGGATTTGCTTCATTGTTTCACATTTCTGTTTATTTTAGTCATTAATCTGTTAACCGAAACTTTGCATTCTGTGTTTACAATGTTTCATTTAATTATGCTGCAAAGGGATTGAACAATTCTCCTGCTTCTCGGCAAAAAAAAAGCATGGGAATTTTAAGGACTTCTTTGTGTGATTTGCCTTTTATCTGCTGATGAGGCTTTGTGCCTGGCTTACTTTAAATACATGAATTTTGTTAATCAGTTTGGTGTTTCTACCATGTTTAATCTCGGTGACATCTGATTGCTGCAAGTTTTCTAATCGACTGATTACGTTGTGTTTAAAAGTGTTGGAAATAAGATTATAGACAGGAAACCGAGTGCTATCAAGGTCAAAAATGTCATTTTAAACTATGGGTTTTAAAATAAATGTTTGCCATTTTTATTTGTGTTTAACTGTGCTGTAAAATATCAATATGATGCTGACCAACGTTCATCTTAAATAAGTGAAATGCTACGATAACTAAGAACAACAGGGTTAACAAATTTGCTGCCTGGGTCAGGATTAAATGAAAACAACTTGAAACATTAAAATGCAGTAATGTCGCCAGATATTACTAAAATATGCAGTGAAAATCAACACAATGCATTAAACATGATGCATCGAAGTACAATTCTTCTTCCATTGTTTCATATTTCTGTTTATTTTAATAAATAACTTGTTCAATGAAAGGCGATTTCGGTGCGATGTATTGAGGTTGATTTGAAATGTTGCATCTGATTCTGCTGAAAGGACTTAGGTAATTAAGCAGTTGTTGGATTCAATCCCTCGGTTTTGTGATTTGGTGTTAAGTGCTGAGGAGAGTATGTGCCTGGGTTACTTTGAACAGTTAAAGCTCGTGGAACTGTTTGGTGATTCTACAACGCGTATTTTCGATCACATCTACCGTGTGTTGATGATATGCTTAAACCATTGTGAAGGAAGGTTATAGTTATAAAGCAGACAGGCTTTTTAATCAATTGTGATAGATATATTGATGCATTTTTATTTCAGTGCTAATTGCAGATTCAAAAATTAATATTTTGTTTCCGATATTCCTATTTAATACTTAAGGTAATAATGCAATGTTAAAGGACATAACGAGCGAATTTCAACTGTGATGGGGAGTTAAATGAATATAATTCAAACTGTTATAATGCGGCAATATTTCCCAAGATTACAACAATAAAAAATAGTATTGTTAGACATTTAGCAGATAATCTGTGCTATCCAAAACTCTGCTGCAAAACACAGCACAATTAATATCAGCCGGACAAATGCAGAGGTTCCAGCAATTTCCATTGTGTTTTTTAAAAAATTATAATACACACTGATCGCACTGAAGTGTTTAGTTTGAACAAGGATTTTAAATTATTTGGTTCCTCCCTGGTTAACGTAGATTGAAAGGTGCTAATTAATTATCAATATTAAATGCATTTTGTAAATTGCAGCAAGCTAATTTAATATATCTGCCGGGTTGCTGAAGCTGTGCTGTGCAGCCAAACAGCGCTGTTCCTTCAATTTTGGTGTAGCCCATTATCACGAAGCTAATCTTAAACAGTTTGCAGTCGGAATTGCTCAATAATTCAATTCAAATTCAGAGAAAGTTCAGAATGCATATGGCTGGAGATGGACAAACATTGCTATTGAAGCAGGTTGGCTTAATTATAAATGTAACTTTTGAATTGAAGAACAACAACCAATCTTGCAAAACTGTGAGATATACGGGTTGAATTAAATGGGAGCTACCTTTAATTCTCATTAAAATCGTTGTTCTTTTTGCTCGTTGAATTTCAGTGTCTCAGGTGATGCAGAGGAATTGTTATCTCTCAGTTCTGCATTGATGATTGTGGATCTTAATTTCAATAAGTAGCATTAAATATTTAAACAAAAAAATGCTGAACAAATACTCAGCAGGACTGGCAGCATCTGTCCATGGAGAAGCAGAGTTCTGAAGAAGAGTCATATGGATTCGAAATGTTAACTCTGTTTCTCTCTCCACTGATGCTTCCAGACGTGCTGAGTTTTGCCAGCATTTTCCGTTTTTATATCAGATTTCCAGCATCCGCAGCATTTTATTTTCATTACACATTTGAAACACATTTACGTGCATTGTGTGGATTACGGGAATGGTACATCGAAGTTTGGCTGTATTATTATCAAGGGGAGGCTCCGAAAATGGCGCCAAACTGCCAGGGCTACATTAATTATTAAAAATAAAACTGCTGTTGAAATGTGGGTTGATATTTAAACTCCGGAGTCCTGCTTTAGTGACTAGAGGATGTTGCACTCCATTTTTTATTACCGATATGAGTACCCGGATAGTGCTCGAACAATTTTAAGCTGCCCACTTATAAATATATCATGTGAAAAACACGTTTAGAACAGAAGAGCTTTTACATCGTGCAAACATAATCACAAACATGGAAATCTTACACGGGTGTAGATATAAGAGCACATTCTTATAAATTGTTGATCATCTTAATGTATTAAAAATAATATAATGTATTTGTCCAAAAGTGTATGGAATGATTTGGTTAATTTAAGAATAATGAGCCTATTATTAACAAGAGACAAATCAGAAGAATAATAAAATTATTAACAAATTTGGCATAATGGAGTTAAATATCAACAATATGAAAATAGAGTCTAAGATCAGTACGAATTAATTACAAAAAAAATCTCTCAAATGTGCTGCGCTGAGTCCAGGATTAAAGTTAAAGCTCATTGTTGGAGAATTTTTAAAATTATTTTCAATTAACTTGGAAAGCAACATGTTTCTCACTCAACTAACTTTAGCTCCATTGGATGTTGCTCTACAATTTAGTTAATTATCTTCGTGTTTTGCCTCAGCAGTTTCAATGATTATATATTATTCTGAAATTATGTCAGTGAATAATAGGAGTTCAGTGTAAATATCTCCCGATTTGTTAAATTCTTGCTCTGTTACAATGTCCCTGTTATAGACATAAATTACCATGAATGTAAATTATTTTGATGGACCTGTTCTCAGCCAAACTAACTCTAAGGCTGTTGTGAAAGCTGTACACAGACAGGGAGAAATTGAGGCTCGTCAAATGGAGTTTTTCCATTTAGAATCAAAATAATTTCACAGAAGTGACATGGTCATAAATTTACAAACGTTTTAATCTATTCAAACGGATTAATGGATACTGGAGAAATCTATCTTTAATAGACTGATTTTTGCATTGTTTATGCCTGTTCTGCTTCTTTGTGCGTGGTCACTGTGCGAGAATCAGGAGCCTTCTGGCTGTTTGTGATCTTCCTGGTTCATTCTCCTGTAATTCAGGGAATTAATTTCGGACCATTTATTTAACAAGTTTGTGTATTCGAGAAAGGTGCAAGTCTGTTAAGTTTGGGAATGTGTCTCAGAAATAAGATCAGTATCCCAGTTTGTGGAATTCAGAAGGAATGCAAAGTGTAGAAAGATATTTTTCCTGTTCAGTGTTTGCTCTATCAGAGCCTGTGGTTTGTTGATGGTCCAGTCTAAGCACAAATTTTAACTAACAATGCAGAGTAGAGGGCGTTTTAGAATGCATCCCACCATTAATATTCCTGAAATACAGCGCTTCACAGGACTGTGCAAACAGAGTTTTAGTATAATTCACCTGTTCTGTATCTGACATGAGAGTGTTGGCACTCTCAATATTCAAGGAACTTTAATCAATATCAAACACATTGGGTGTGAGTGCTCCGAATTAGATATGTAAAAGTAAATACCTCAATTCCTCCAATGAAGTAGCAGATCGTTAATTTAACGTACATTTCATTCTAAAAAAAGCCAAGGTTGTGATTAAGGGATGATGATTAAACATTTTCAATAGCAGATAATATTTGAATCAGATTGTCCTGATCTAAAGTTCAATTTCAGGACAGTTACAGGGAGTCACTGTAATGTTACCTTCTGCGATATGATCGAATCTGAAAATAAATTGTGAAACTTAAATAGACAGTATGGTGTCTTACTCCTTGTCTAACGGAAACTACGGTGGGAATGAGAGCTGGAAAAATATGAATTTAACTTAACTCAATGCACAACCTGATTCCAACTGCCTGAAGGACATTTGATGAACTATCAGAGGCAATTTTACTCTTGTTCCAAGGCCTTACTAGGGCTGTGGGTTTTATGTGGAACTTCAATGTTCTTCTCTCTTGTATCTAATCAGTACAGTCTGTGAACTGTGAACGTTTGATTGTGCAGTGTCGATGGAACGCCTTTTTCTGAACATTTATCTGTTCATGCATCCATTTTCCATCCATCGATGCACAGATGGATATACTGAATAGTCTATTTGCCTATCTATCTATCTATCTGTCTATCGAAATATCTGTCCACCTGCCTATCTTGTCTGTCTGTCTGTCTGTCTGTCTCTATCTTCTACCACTCTCTATCGCTCTTTCTCTATCGCTCTCTCTCTCTCTATCTATCTATCCATCCATCTCTTTATCTGCCTGTCTCTCTATCTCTGTCGATCTGTCTCTCTATCTCTGTCGATCTGTCTCTCTATCTCTGTCGATCTGTCGACCTGTCGATCTGTCGACCTGTCGATCTGTCTATCTGTCGACCTGTCTATCTGTCGACCTGTCTATCTGTCGACCTGTCTATCTGTCGACCTGTCTATCTGTCGACCTGTCTATCTGTCGACCTGTCTATCTGTCGACCTGTCTATCTGTCGACCTGTCTATCTGTCGACCTGTCTATCTGTCGACCTGTCTATCTGTCGACCTGTCTATCTGTCGACCTGTCTATCTGTCGACCTGTCTATCTGTCGACCTGTCTATCTGTCGACCTGTCTATCTGTCGACCTGTCTATCTGTCGACCTGTCTATCTGTCGACCTGTCTATCTGTCGACCTGTCTATCTGTCGACCTGTCTATCTGTCGACCTGTCTATCTGTCGACCTGTCTATCTGTCGACCTGTCTATCTGTCGACCTGTCTATCTGTCGACCTGTCTATCTGTCGACCTGTCTATCTGTCGACCTGTCTATCTGTCGACCTGTCTATCTGTCGACCTGTCTATCTGTCGACCTGTCTATCTGTCGACCTGTCTATCTGTCGACCTGTCTATCTGTCGACCTGTCTATCTGTCGACCTGTCTATCTGTCGACCTGTCTATCTGTCGACCTGTCTATCTGTCGACCTGTCTATCTGTCGACCTGTCTATCTGTCGACCTGTCTATCTGTCGACCTGTCTATCTGTCGACCTGTCTATCTGTCGACCTGTCTATCTGTCGACCTGTCTATCTGTCGACCTGTCTATCTGTCGACCTGTCTATCTGTCGACCTGTCTATCTGTCGACCTGTCTATCTGTCGACCTGTCTATCTGTCGACCTGTCTATCTGTCGACCTGTCTATCTGTCGACCTGTCTATCTGTCGACCTGTCTATCTGTCGACCTGTCTATCTGTCGACCTGTCTATCTGTCGACCTGTCTATCTGTCGACCTGTCTATCTGTCGACCTGTCTATCTATCGACCTGTCTATCTATCGACCTGTCTATCTATCGACCTGTCTATCTATCGACCTGTCTATCTGTCGATCTGTCGACCTGTCGACCTGTCGACCTGTCTATCTGTCTATCTGTCGACCTGTCTATCTGTCGACCTGTCGACCTGTCTATCTATCGATCTGTCGACCTGTCGACCTGTCTATCTATCGACCTGTCGACCTGTCTATCTATCGACCTGTCGACCTGTCTATCTATCGATCTGTCGACCTGTCTATCTATCGACCTGTCTATCTATCGACCTGTCTATCTATCGACCTGTCTATCTATCGACCTGTCTATCTATCGACCTGTCTATCTATCGACCTGTCTATCTATCGACCTGTCTATCTGTCGATCTGTCGACCTGTCGACCTGTCGACCTGTCTGTCTGTCGACCTGTCGACCTGTCTGTCTGTCGACCTGTCGACCTGTCTGTCTGTCGACCTGTCGACCTGTCTGTCTGTCGACCTGTCGACCTGTCTGTCTGTCGACCTGTCGACCTGTCTGTCTGTCGACCTGTCGACCTGTCTGTCTGTCTATCTATCGACCTGTCTATCTGTCGACCTGTCGACCTGTCTATCTATCGACCTGTCGACCTGTCTATCTATCGACCTGTCTATCTGTCGACCTGTCGACCTGTCTATCTATCGACCTGTCGACCTGTCGACCTGTCGACCTGTCTATCTATCGACCTGTCTATCTGTCGACCTGTCGACCTGTCTATCTATCGACCTGTCGACCTGTCGACCTGTCTATCTATCGACCTGTCTATCTGTCGACCTGTCGACCTGTCTATCTATCGACCTGTCGATCTGTCGATCTGTCGACCTGTCTATCTATCGACCTGTCTATCTGTCGACCTGTCGACCTGTCTATCTGTCGACCTGTCGACCTGTCTATCTATCGACCTGTCGATCTGTCGACCTGTCTATCTATCGACCTGTCTATCTGTCGACCTGTCGACCTGTCTATCTGTCGACCTGTCGACCTGTCTATCTATCGACCTGTCGATCTATCGACCTGTCGATCTGTCGACCTGTCGATCTGTCGACCTGTCTATCTGTCGACCTGTCTATCTGTCGACCTGTCTATCTGTCGACCTGTCTATCTGTCGACCTGTCTATCTGTCGACCTGTCTATCTGTCGACCTGTCTATCTGTCGACCTGTCTATCTGTCGACCTGTCTATCTGTCGACCTGTCTATCTGTCGACCTGTCTATCTGTCGACCTGTCTATCTGTCGACCTGTCTATCTGTCGACCTGTCTATCTGTCGACCTGTCTATCTATCGACCTGTCGACCTGTCGACCTGTCGACCTGTCGACCTGTCGACCTGTCTATCTGTCGATCTGTCTATCTGTCTATCTGTCTATCTGTCGACCTGTCGACCTGTCTATCTGTCTATCTGTCGACCTGTCTATCTGTCGACCTGTCGACCTGTCTATCTATCGATCTGTCGACCTGTCGACCTGTCTATCTATCGACCTGTCGACCTGTCTATCTATCGACCTGTCGACCTGTCTATCTATCGATCTGTCGACCTGTCTATCTATCGACCTGTCTATCTATCGACCTGTCTATCTATCGACCTGTCTATCTATCGACCTGTCTATCTATCGACCTGTCTATCTATCGACCTGTCTATCTATCGACCTGTCTATCTGTCGATCTGTCGACCTGTCGACCTGTCGACCTGTCTATCTGTCTATCTGTCGACCTGTCTATCTGTCGACCTGTCGACCTGTCTATCTGTCGACCTGTCGACCTGTCTATCTGTCGACCTGTCGACCTGTCTATCTGTCGACCTGTCGACCTGTCTATCTGTCGACCTGTCGACCTGTCTATCTGTCTATCTATCGACCTGTCTATCTGTCGACCTGTCGACCTGTCTATCTATCGACCTGTCGACCTGTCTATCTATCGACCTGTCTATCTGTCGACCTGTCGACCTGTCTATCTATCGACCTGTCGACCTGTCGACCTGTCGACCTGTCTATCTATCGACCTGTCTATCTGTCGACCTGTCGACCTGTCTATCTATCGACCTGTCGACCTGTCGACCTGTCTATCTATCGACCTGTCTATCTGTCGACCTGTCGACCTGTCTATCTATCGACCTGTCGATCTGTCGATCTGTCGACCTGTCTATCTATCGACCTGTCTATCTGTCGACCTGTCGACCTGTCTATCTGTCGACCTGTCGACCTGTCTATCTATCGACCTGTCGATCTGTCGACCTGTCTATCTATCGACCTGTCTATCTGTCGACCTGTCGACCTGTCTATCTGTCGACCTGTCGACCTGTCTATCTATCGACCTGTCGATCTATCGACCTGTCGATCTGTCGACCTGTCGATCTGTCGACCTGTCTATCTGTCGACCTGTCTATCTGTCGACCTGTCTATCTGTCGACCTGTCTATCTGTCGACCTGTCTATCTGTCGACCTGTCTATCTGTCGACCTGTCTATCTGTCGACCTGTCTATCTGTCGACCTGTCTATCTGTCGACCTGTCTATCTGTCGACCTGTCTATCTGTCGACCTGTCTATCTGTCGACCTGTCTATCTATCGACCTGTCGACCTGTCGACCTGTCGACCTGTCGACCTGTCGACCTGTCTATCTGTCGATCTGTCTATCTGTCTATCTGTCTATCTGTCGACCTGTCTATCTGTCGACCTGTCGACCTGTCGACCTGTCGACCTGTCGACCTGTCGATCTGTCGATCTGTCGATCTGTCGACCTGTCGACCTGTCGACCTGTCGACCTGTCGACCTGTCGACCTGTCTATCTGTCGACCTGTCTATCTGTCGACCTGTCTATCTGTCGACCTGTCTATCTGTCGACCTGTCTATCTGTCGATCTGTCTATCTGTCGATCTGTCTATCTGTCGACCTGTCGATCTGTCGACCTGTCGACCTGTCGACCTGTCGACCTGTCGACCTGTCTATCTGTCTATCTGTCGATCTGTCGACCTGTCGACCTGTCGACCTGTCGACCTGTCGACCTGTCTATCTGTCGACCTGTCGATCTGTCGACCTGTCGACCTGTCGACCTGTCGACCTGTCGACCTGTCTATCTGTCTATCTGTCGATCTGTCGACCTGTCGACCTGTCGACCTGTCTATCTGTCGACCTGTCTATCTGTCGACCTGTCTATCTGTCGACCTGTCTATCTGTCGACCTGTCTATCTGTCGACCTGTCTATCTGTCGACCTGTCTATCTGTCGACCTGTCTATCTGTCGACCTGTCTATCTGTCGACCTGTCTATCTGTCGACCTGTCTATCTGTCGACCTGTCTATCTGTCGACCTGTCTATCTGTCGACCTGTCTATCTGTCGACCTGTCTATCTGTCGACCTGTCTATCTGTCGACCTGTCTATCTGTCGACCTGTCTATCTGTCGACCTGTCTATCTGTCGACCTGTCTATCTGTCGACCTGTCTATCTGTCGACCTGTCTATCTGTCGACCTGTCTATCTGTCGACCTGTCTATCTGTCGACCTGTCTATCTGTCGACCTGTCTATCTGTCGACCTGTCTATCTGTCGATCTATCGACCTGTCGACCTGTCGACCTGTCTATCTCTCGACCTGTCGACCTGTCTATCTGTCGACCTGTCTATCTGTCGACCTGTCTATCTGTCTATCTGTCGACCTGTCTATCTGTCTATCTGTCGACCTGTCTATCTGTCGACCTGTCTATCTGTCGACCTGTCTATCTGTCGACCTGTCGACCTGTCGACCTGTCGACCTGTCGACCTGTCGACCTGTCGACCTGTCGACCTGTCGACCTGTCGACCTGTCTATCTATCGACCTGTCGACCTGTCTATCTATCGACCTGTCTATCTATCGACCTGTCTATCTATCGACCTGTCTATCTATCGACCTGTCTATCTATCGACCTGTCGACCTGTCGATCTGTCTATCTATCGACCTGTCTATCTATCGATCTGTCGACCTGTCGATCTGTCTATCTGTCGACCTGTCTATCTATCGACCTGTCGACCTGTCGACCTGTCGACCTGTCGACCTGTCGACCTGTCGACCTGTCGACCTGTCGACCTGTCGACCTGTCGACCTGTCGACCTGTCGACCTGTCGACCTGTCGACCTGTCGACCTGTCGACCTGTCGACCTGTCGACCTGTCGACCTGTCGACCTGTCGACCTGTCTATCTATCGATCTGTCGACCTGTCTATCTATCGATCTGTCGACCTGTCGACCTGTCGACCTGTCTATCTATCGACCTGTCTATCTATCGACCTGTCTATCTATCGACCTGTCGACCTGTCGACCTGTCTATCTATCGACCTGTCGACCTGTCGACCTGTCTATCTATCGACCTGTCGACCTGTCGACCTGTCGACCTGTCGACCTGTCGACCTGTCGACCTGTCGACCTGTCGACCTGTCGACCTGTCGACCTGTCGACCTGTCGACCTGTCGACCTGTCGACCTGTCGACCTGTCGACCTGTCGACCTGTCGACCTGTCGACCTGTCGACCTGTCTATCTATCGATCTGTCGACCTGTCTATCTATCGATCTGTCGACCTGTCGACCTGTCGACCTGTCTATCTATCGACCTGTCTATCTATCGACCTGTCTATCTATCGACCTGTCGACCTGTCGACCTGTCGACCTGTCTATCTATCGACCTGTCGACCTGTCGACCTGTCTATCTATCGACCTGTCGACCTGTCGACCTGTCGACCTGTCGACCTGTCGACCTGTCGACCTGTCGACCTGTCGACCTGTCTATCTATCGACCTGTCGACCTGTCTATCTATCGATCTGTCGACCTGTCTATCTATCGATCTGTCGACCTGTCTATCTATCGATCTGTCGACCTGTCTATCTATCGATCTGTCGACCTGTCGACCTGTCTATCTATCGACCTGTCTATCTATCGACCTGTCTATCTATCGACCTGTCTATCTATCGATCTGTCGACCTGTCTATCTGTCGACCTGTCGACCTGTCGACCTGTCGACCTGTCGACCTGTCGACCTGTCGACCTGTCGACCTGTCTATCTATCGACCTGTCGACCTGTCTATCTATCGACCTGTCGACCTGTCTATCTATCGACCTGTCGACCTGTCTATCTATCGATCTGTCGACCTGTCTATCTATCGATCTGTCGACCTGTCTATCTATCGATCTGTCTATCTATCGACCTGTCTATCTGTCGATCTGTCGACCTGTCGACCTGTCTATCTATCGATCTGTCGACCTGTCGACCTGTCGAACTGTCGACCTGTCTATCTATCGATCTGTCGACCTGTCGACCTGTCGATCTGTCGACCTGTCTATCTATCGACCTGTCGACCTGTCTATCTATCGATCTGTCGACCTGTCTATCTATCGATCTGTCTATCTATCGACCTGTCTATCTGTCGATCTGTCGACCTGTCGACCTGTCTATCTATCGATCTGTCGACCTGTCGACCTGTCGAACTGTCGACCTGTCTATCTATCGATCTGTCGACCTGTCTATCTATCGACCTGTCTATCTGTCGACCTGTCGACCTGTCTATCTGTCGACCTGTCGACCTGTCTATCTATCGACCTGTCGATCTGTCGATCTGTCGACCTGTCTATCTATCGACCTGTCTATCTATCGACCTGTCTATCTATCGACCTGTCTATCTATCGACCTGTCTATCTATCGACCTGTCTATCTGTCGACCTGTCGACCTGTCGACCTGTCTATCTGTCGACCTGTCGACCTGTCTATCTGTCGACCTGTCGACCTGTCTATCTGTCGACCTGTCGACCTGTCTATCTGTCGACCTGTCGACCTGTCTATCTATCGACCTGTCGACCTGTCTATCTGTCGACCTGTCTATCTATCGACCTGTCTATCTGTCGACCTGTCGACCTGTCTATCTGTCGACCTGTCGACCTGTCTATCTATCGACCTGTCGATCTGTCGACCTGTCGACCTGTCTATCTGTCGACCTGTCGACCTGTCTATCTATCGACCTGTCGATCTGTCGATCTGTCGACCTGTCTATCTATCGACCTGTCTATCTGTCGACCTGTCGACCTGTCTATCTGTCGACCTGTCGACCTGTCTATCTATCGACCTGTCGATCTGTCGACCTGTCTATCTATCGACCTGTCTATCTGTCGACCTGTCGACCTGTCTATCTGTCGACCTGTCGACCTGTCTATCTATCGACCTGTCGATCTGTCGACCTGTCTATCTATCGACCTGTCTATCTGTCGACCTGTCGACCTGTCTATCTGTCGACCTGTCGACCTGTCTATCTATCGACCTGTCGATCTGTCGATCTGTCTATCTATCGACCTGTCTATCTATCGACCTGTCGACCTGTCTATCTGTCGACCTGTCTATCTGTCGACCTGTCTATCTGTCGACCTGTCTATCTGTCGACCTGTCTATCTGTCGACCTGTCTATCTGTCGACCTGTCGACCTGTCGACCTGTCTATCTATCGACCTGTCGATCTGTCGATCTGTCTATCTATCGACCTGTCTATCTATCGACCTGTCGACCTGTCTATCTGTCGACCTGTCTATCTGTCGACCTGTCTATCTGTCGACCTGTCTATCTGTCGACCTGTCTATCTGTCGACCTGTCGACCTGTCGACCTGTCGACCTGTCTATCTATCGACCTGTCTATCTATCGACCTGTCGATCTGTCGATCTGTCGACCTGTCTATCTATCGACCTGTCTATCTGTCTATCTGTCGATCTGTCGACCTGTCTATCTATCGACCTGTCTATCTGTCTATCTGTCTATCTGTCTATCTGTCGACCTGTCGACCTGTCGACCTGTCGACCTGTCGACCTGTCGACCTGTCGACCTGTCTATCTGTCGACCTGTCTATCTGTCGATCTGTCGACCTGTCTATCTGTCTATCTGTCTATCTGTCTATCTGTCTATCTGTCGACCTGTCGACCTGTCGACCTGTCGACCTGTCGACCTGTCGACCTGTCGACCTGTCGACCTGTCGACCTGTCGACCTGTCGACCTGTCGACCTGTCGACCTGTCGACCTGTCTATCTATCGATCTGTCGACCTGTCTATCTATCGATCTGTCGACCTGTCTATCTATCGATCTGTCGACCTGTCTATCTATCGATCTGTCGACCTGTCTATCTGTCGACCTGTCTATCTATCGACCTGTCGATCTGTCGATCTGTCTATCTGTCGATCTGTCTATCTGTCGACCTGTCTATCTATCGATCTGTCGATCTGTCGATCTGTCTATCTGTCGATCTGTCGATCTGTCTATCTGTCTATCTGTCTATCTGTCTATCTGTCTATCTGTCGACCTGTCGACCTGTCGACCTGTCGACCTGTCGACCTGTCGACCTGTCGACCTGTCGACCTGTCGACCTGTCGACCTGTCGACCTGTCGACCTGTCGACCTGTCGACCTGTCGACCTGTCGACCTGTCGACCTGTCGACCTGTCGACCTGTCGACCTGTCGATCTGTCGATCTGTCGATCTGTCGATCTGTCGATCTGTCGACCTGTCGATCTGTCGATCTGTCGACCTGTCGACCTGTCTATCTGTCGACCTGTCTATCTGTCGACCTGTCTATCTGTCGACCTGTCTATCTGTCGACCTGTCTATCTGTCGACCTGTCTATCTGTCGACCTGTCTATCTGTCGACCTGTCTATCTGTCGACCTGTCTATCTGTCGACCTGTCTATCTGTCGACCTGTCTATCTGTCGACCTGTCTATCTGTCGACCTGTCTATCTGTCGACCTGTCTATCTGTCGACCTGTCTATCTGTCGACCTGTCTATCTGTCGACCTGTCTATCTGTCGACCTGTCTATCTGTCGACCTGTCTATCTGTCGACCTGTCTATCTGTCGACCTGTCTATCTGTCGACCTGTCTATCTGTCGACCTGTCTATCTGTCGACCTGTCTATCTGTCGACCTGTCTATCTGTCGACCTGTCTATCTGTCGACCTGTCTATCTGTCGACCTGTCTATCTGTCGACCTGTCTATCTGTCGACCTGTCTATCTGTCGACCTGTCTATCTGTCGACCTGTCTATCTGTCGATCTGTCTATCTGTCGACCTGTCTATCTGTCTATCTATCGATCTGTCGACCTGTCTATCTATCGATCTGTCGACCTGTCGACCTGTCGACCTGTCTATCTATCGATCTGTCGACCTGTCGACCTGTCGACCTGTCTATCTGTCGACCTGTCTATCTGTCGACCTGTCTATCTGTCGACCTGTCTATCTATCGACCTGTCTATCTATCGATCTGTCGACCTGTCTATCTATCGATCTGTCGACCTGTCTATCTATCGATCTGTCGACCTGTCTATCTATCGATCTGTCGACCTGTCTATCTATCGATCTGTCGACCTGTCGACCTGTCGACCTGTCTATCTGTCGACCTGTCTATCTGTCGACCTGTCTATCTATCGACCTGTCTATCTATCGACCTGTCTATCTATCGATCTGTCGACCTGTCTATCTATCGACCTGTCTATCTGTCGACCTGTCGACCTGTCGACCTGTCTATCTGTCGACCTGTCGACCTGTCGACCTGTCTATCTGTCGACCTGTCTATCTGTCGACCTGTCTATCTGTCGACCTGTCTATCTGTCGACCTGTCTATCTGTCGACCTGTCTATCTGTCGACCTGTCTATCTGTCGACCTGTCTATCTGTCGACCTGTCTATCTGTCGACCTGTCTATCTGTCGACCTGTCTATCTGTCGACCTGTCTATCTGTCGACCTGTCTATCTGTCGACCTGTCTATCTGTCGACCTGTCTATCTGTCGACCTGTCTATCTGTCGACCTGTCTATCTGTCGACCTGTCTATCTGTCGACCTGTCTATCTGTCGACCTGTCTATCTGTCGACCTGTCTATCTGTCGACCTGTCTATCTGTCGACCTGTCTATCTGTCGACCTGTCTATCTGTCGACCTGTCGACCTGTCGACCTGTCTATCTGTCTATCTGTCGACCTGTCGACCTGTCTATCTGTCTATCTGTCGACCTGTCGACCTGTCGAC
Source organism: Carcharodon carcharias (assembly GCF_017639515.1). Taxonomy (NCBI): domain Eukaryota; kingdom Metazoa; phylum Chordata; class Chondrichthyes; order Lamniformes; family Lamnidae; genus Carcharodon; species Carcharodon carcharias. The sequence continues at coordinate 141,335 of NW_024470577.1, read as the reverse complement.
CTGTCGACCTGTCTATCTGTCGACCTGTCTATCTGTCGACCTGTCTATCTGTCGACCTGTCTATCTGTCGACCTGTCTATCTGTCGACCTGTCTATCTGTCTATCTGTCTATCTGTCTATCTGTCTATCTGTCTATCTGTCTATCTGTCTTTCTGTCTTTCTGTCTTTCTGTCTTTCTGTCTTTCTGTCTTTCTGTCTATCTGTCTATCTGTCTATCTGTCTATCTGTCTATCTGTCTATCTGTCTATCTGTCTATCTGTCTATCTGTCTATCTGTCTATCTGTCTATCTGTCTATCTGTCTATCTGTCTATCTGTCTATCTGTCTATCTGTCTATCTGTCTATCTGTCTATCTGTCTATCTGTCTATCTGTCTATCTGTCTATCTGTCTATCTGTCTATCTGTCTATCTGTCTATCTGTCTATCTGTCTATCTGTCTATCTGTCTATCTGTCTATCTGTCTATCTGTCTATCTGTCTATCTGTCTATCTGTCTATCTGTCTATCTGTCTATCTGTCTATCTGTCTATCTGTCTATCTGTCTATCTGTCTATCTGTCTATCTGTCTATCTGTCTATCTGTCTATCTGTCTATCTGTCTATCTGTCTATCTGTCTATCTGTCTATCTGTCTATCTGTCTATCTGTCTATCTGTCTATCTGTCTATCTGTCTATCTGTCTATCTGTCTATCTGTCTATCTGTCTATCTGTCTATCTGTCTATCTGTCTATCTGTCTATCTGTCTATCTGTCTATCTGTCTATCTGTCTATCTGTCTATCTGTCTATCTGTCTATCTGTCTATCTGTCTATCTGTCTATCTGTCTATCTGTCTATCTGTCTATCTGTCTATCTGTCTATCTGTCTATCTGTCTATCTGTCTATCTGTCTATCTGTCTATCTGTCTATCTGTCTATCTGTCTATCTGTCTATCTGTCTATCTGTCTATCTGTCTATCTGTCTATCTGTCTATCTGTCTATCTATCGACCTGTCTATCTGTCTATCTGTCTATCTGTCTATCTGTCTATCTATCGACCTGTCTATCTGTCTATCTGTCTATCTGTCGACCTGTCTATCTGTCGACCTGTCTATCTGTCGACCTGTCTATCTGTCGACCTGTCTATCTGTCTATCTGTCTATCTGTCTATCTGTCTATCTGTCTATCTGTCTATCTATCGACCTGTCTATCTGTCTATCTGTCGATCTGTCGACCTGTCTATCTATCGACCTGTCTATCTGTCTATCTGTCTATCTGTCTATCTATCGACCTGTCTATCTATCGACCTGTCTATCTGTCTATCTGTCTATCTGTCTATCTGTCTATCTGTCGACCTGTCTATCTGTCGATCTGTCTATCTGTCTATCTGTCTATCTGTCTATCTGTCTATCTGTCTATCTGTCTATCTGTCTATCTGTCTATCTGTCTATCTGTCTATCTGTCTATCTGTCTATCTGTCTATCTGTCTATCTGTCTATCTGTCTATCTGTCTATCTGTCTATCTGTCTATCTGTCTATCTGTCTATCTGTCTATCTGTCTATCTGTCTATCTGTCTATCTGTCTATCTGTCGATCTGTCGACCTGTCTATCTATCGACCTGTCTATCTGTCTATCTGTCTATCTGTCTATCTGTCTATCTGTCTATCTATCGACCTGTCTATCTGTCTATCTGTCTATCTGTCTATCTATCGACCTGTCTATCTGTCTATCTGTCTATCTGTCTATCTATCGACCTGTCTATCTGTCTATCTGTCTATCTGTCTATCTGTCTATCTATCGACCTGTCTATCTGTCTATCTGTCTATCTGTCTATCTGTCTATCTGTCTATCTATCGACCTGTCTATCTGTCTATCTGTCTATCTGTCGACCTGTCTATCTGTCGATCTGTCTATCTATCGACCTGTCTATCTATCGACCTGTCTATCTATCGACCTGTCTATCTGTCTATCTGTCTATCTGTCTATCTGTCTATCTATCGACCTGTCTATCTGTCTATCTGTCTATCTGTCTATCTATCGACCTGTCTATCTATCGACCTGTCTATCTGTCTATCTGTCTATCTGTCTATCTATCGACCTGTCTATCTGTCTATCTGTCTATCTGTCTATCTATCGACCTGTCTATCTGTCTATCTGTCTATCTGTCTATCTGTCTATCTATCGACCTGTCTATCTGTCTATCTGTCTATCTGTCTATCTGTCTATCTGTCTATCTATCGACCTGTCTATCTATCGACCTGTCTATCTGTCTATCTGTCTATCTGTCTATCTGTCTATCTGTCTATCTATCGACCTGTCTATCTGTCTATCTGTCTATCTGTCTATCTATCGACCTGTCTATCTATCTATCTGTCTATCTGTCTATCTGTCTATCTGTCTATCTATCGACCTGTCTATCTGTCTATCTGTCTATCTGTCTATCTATCGACCTGTCTATCTGTCTATCTATCGACCTGTCTATCTATCGACCTGTCTATCTGTCTATCTGTCTATCTGTCTATCTGTCTATCTGTCTATCTATCGACCTGTCTATCTGTCTATCTGTCTATCTGTCTATCTATCGACCTGTCTATCTATCTATCTGTCTATCTGTCTATCTGTCTATCTGTCTATCTGTCTATCTATCGACCTGTCTATCTGTCTATCTGTCTATCTGTCTATCTATCGACCTGTCTATCTGTCTATCTGTCTATCTGTCTATCTGTCTATCTGTCGACCTGTCTATCTGTCTATCTGTCTATCTGTCTATCTGTCTATCTGTCTATCTATCGACCTGTCTATCTGTCTATCTGTCTATCTGTCTATCTATCGACCTGTCTATCTGTCTATCTGTCTATCTGTCTATCTGTCTATCTGTCTATCTGTCGACCTGTCTATCTGTCGATCTGTCTATCTATCGACCTGTCTATCTATCGACCTGTCTATCTGTCTATCTGTCTATCTGTCTATCTGTCTATCTATCGACCTGTCTATCTGTCTATCTGTCTATCTGTCTATCTATCGACCTGTCTATCTATCTATCTGTCTATCTGTCTATCTGTCTATCTGTCTATCTATCGACCTGTCTATCTATCGACCTGTCTATCTGTCTATCTGTCTATCTGTCTATCTGTCTATCTGTCTATCTATCGACCTGTCTATCTGTCTATCTGTCTATCTGTCTATCTGTCTATCTGTCTATCTATCGACCTGTCTATCTGTCTATCTGTCTATCTGTCTATCTGTCTATCTGTCTATCTATCGACCTGTCTATCTGTCTATCTGTCTATCTGTCTATCTGTCTATCTGTCGACCTGTCTATCTGTCTATCTGTCTATCTGTCTATCTGTCTATCTGTCTATCTATCGACCTGTCTATCTGTCTATCTGTCTATCTGTCTATCTGTCTATCTATCGACCTGTCTATCTGTCTATCTGTCTATCTGTCTATCTATCGACCTGTCTATCTGTCTATCTGTCTATCTGTCTATCTGTCTATCTGTCTATCTATCTACCTGTCTATCTGTCTATCTGTCTATCTGTCTATCTGTCTATCTGTCTATCTGTCGACCTGTCTATCTGTCGATCTGTCTATCTATCGACCTGTCTATCTATCGACCTGTCTATCTGTCTATCTGTCTATCTGTCTATCTGTCTATCTATCGACCTGTCTATCTGTCTATCTGTCTATCTGTCTATCTATCGACCTGTCTATCTATCTATCTGTCTATCTGTCTATCTGTCTATCTGTCTATCTGTCTATCTGTCTATCTATCGACCTGTCTATCTGTCTATCTGTCTATCTGTCTATCTGTCTATCTGTCTATCTATCGATCTGTCTATCTGTCGATCTGTCGATCTGTCTATCTATCGACCTGTCTATCTATCGACCTGTCTATCTGTCTATCTGTCTATCTGTCTATCTGTCTATCTGTCTATCTATCGACCTGTCTATCTGTCTATCTGTCTATCTGTCTATCTGTCTATCTGTCTATCTATCGACCTGTCTATCTGTCTATCTGTCTATCTGTCTATCTATCGACCTGTCTATCTGTCTATCTGTCTATCTGTCTATCTGTCTATCTGTCTATCTATCGACCTGTCTATCTGTCTATCTGTCTATCTGTCTATCTGTCTATCTGTCTATCTGTCGACCTGTCTATCTGTCGATCTGTCTATCTATCGACCTGTCTATCTATCGACCTGTCTATCTGTCTATCTGTCTATCTGTCTATCTGTCTATCTGTCTATCTGTCTATCTATCGACCTGTCTATCTGTCTATCTGTCTATCTGTCTATCTATCGACCTGTCTATCTATCTATCTGTCTATCTGTCTATCTGTCTATCTGTCTATCTGTCTATCTGTCTATCTGTCTATCTATCGACCTGTCTATCTGTCTATCTGTCTATCTGTCTATCTGTCTATCTGTCTATCTGTCTATCTGTCTATCTATCGACCTGTCTATCTGTCTATCTGTCTATCTGTCTATCTGTCTATCTGTCGACCTGTCTATCTGTCGATCTGTCTATCTATCGACCTGTCTATCTATCGACCTGTCTATCTGTCTATCTGTCTATCTGTCTATCTGTCGACCTGTCTATCTATCGACCTGTCTATCTATCGACCTGTCTATCTGTCTATCTGTCTATCTGTCTATCTGTCTATCTGTCTATCTATCGACCTGTCTATCTGTCTATCTGTCTATCTGTCTATCTATCGACCTGTCTATCTATCTATCTGTCTATCTGTCTATCTGTCTATCTGTCTATCTGTCTATCTGTCTATCTATCGACCTGTCTATCTGTCTATCTGTCTATCTGTCTATCTATCGACCTGTCTATCTGTCTATCTGTCTATCTGTCTATCTGTCTATCTGTCGACCTGTCTATCTGTCGATCTGTCTATCTATCGACCTGTCTATCTATCGACCTGTCTATCTGTCTATCTGTCTATCTGTCTATCTGTCTATCTGTCTATCTATCGACCTGTCTATCTGTCTATCTGTCTATCTGTCTATCTATCGACCTGTCTATCTATCTATCTGTCTATCTGTCTATCTGTCTATCTGTCTATCTGTCTATCTGTCTATCTGTCTATCTGTCTATCTGTCTATCTGTCTATCTGTCTATCTGTCTATCTGTCGACCTGTCTATCTGTCGATCTGTCTATCTATCGACCTGTCTATCTATCGACCTGTCTATCTGTCTATCTGTCTATCTGTCTATCTGTCTATCTGTCTATCTATCGACCTGTCTATCTGTCTATCTGTCTATCTGTCTATCTGTCTATCTGTCTATCTGTCTATCTGTCTATCTATCGACCTGTCTATCTGTCTATCTGTCTATCTGTCTATCTATCGACCTGTCTATCTGTCTATCTGTCTATCTGTCTATCTGTCTATCTGTCTATCTATCGACCTGTCTATCTGTCTATCTGTCTATCTGTCTATCTGTCTATCTGTCTATCTGTCGACCTGTCTATCTGTCGATCTGTCTATCTATCGACCTGTCTATCTATCGACCTGTCTATCTGTCTATCTGTCTATCTGTCTATCTGTCTATCTGTCTATCTATCGACCTGTCTATCTGTCTATCTGTCTATCTGTCTATCTGTCTATCTGTCGACCTGTCTATCTGTCGATCTGTCTATCTGTCTATCTGTCTATCTGTCTATCTGTCTATCTGTCTATCTATCGACCTGTCTATCTGTCTATCTGTCTATCTGTCTATCTGTCTATCTGTCTATCTGTCTATCTGTCTATCTGTCTATCTGTCTATCTGTCTATCTGTCTATCTGTCTATCTGTCTATCTGTCTATCTGTCTATCTGTCTATCTGTCGATCTGTCGATCTGTCGATCTGTCGATCTGTCGATCTGTCTATCTGTCTATCTGTCTATCTGTCTATCTGTCTATCTGTCTATCTGTCTATCTGTCGATCTGTCTATCTGTCTATCTGTCTATCTATCGACCTGTCTATCTGTCTATCTGTCTATCTGTCTATCTGTCTATCTATCGACCTGTCTATCTGTCTATCTGTCTATCTGTCTATCTGTCTATCTGTCTATCTATCGACCTGTCTATCTGTCTATCTGTCGATCTGTCGACCTGTCTATCTATCGACCTGTCTATCTGTCTATCTGTCTATCTGTCTATCTGTCGACCTGTCTATCTATCGACCTGTCTATCTGTCTATCTGTCTATCTGTCTATCTATCGACCTGTCTATCTATCGACCTGTCTATCTGTCTATCTGTCTATCTGTCTATCTGTCTATCTATCGACCTGTCTATCTGTCTATCTGTCTATCTGTCTATCTATCGACCTGTCTATCTGTCTATCTGTCTATCTGTCTATCTGTCTATCTGTCTATCTGTCTATCTGTCTATCTGTCGACCTGTCTATCTGTCTATCTGTCTATCTGTCTATCTGTCTATCTGTCTATCTATCGACCTGTCTATCTGTCTATCTGTCTATCTGTCTATCTGTCTATCTGTCTATCTGTCTATCTGTCTATCTGTCTATCTGTCTATCTGTCTATCTGTCTATCTGTCTATCTGTCTATCTGTCTATCTGTCTATCTGTCTATCTGTCTATCTGTCTATCTGTCTATCTGTCTATCTGTCTATCTGTCTATCTGTCTATCTGTCTATCTGTCTATCTGTCTATCTGTCTATCTGTCTATCTGTCGATCTGTCGACCTGTCTATCTATCGACCTGTCTATCTGTCTATCTGTCTATCTGTCTATCTATCGACCTGTCTATCTATCGACCTGTCTATCTGTCTATCTGTCTATCTGTCTATCTATCGACCTGTCTATCTGTCTATCTGTCTATCTGTCTATCTTTCGACCTGTCTATCTGTCTATCTGTCTATCTGTCTATCTGTCTATCTATCGACCTGTCTATCTGTCTATCTGTCTATCTGTCTATCTGTCTATCTGTCTATCTATCGACCTGTCTATCTGTCTATCTGTCTATCTGTCGACCTGTCTATCTGTCGATCTGTCTATCTATCGACCTGTCTATCTATCGACCTGTCTATCTGTCTATCTGTCTATCTGTCTATCTGTCTATCTGTCTATCTATCGACCTGTCTATCTGTCTATCTGTCTATCTGTCTATCTATCGACCTGTCTATCTATCGACCTGTCTATCTGTCTATCTGTCTATCTGTCTATCTATCGACCTGTCTATCTGTCTATCTGTCTATCTGTCTATCTATCGACCTGTCTATCTGTCTATCTGTCTATCTGTCTATCTGTCTATCTATCGACCTGTCTATCTGTCTATCTGTCTATCTGTCTATCTGTCTATCTGTCTATCTATCGACCTGTCTATCTGTCTATCTGTCTATCTGTCGACCTGTCTATCTGTCGATCTGTCTATCTATCGACCTGTCTATCTATCGACCTGTCTATCTGTCTATCTGTCTATCTGTCTATCTGTCTATCTGTCTATCTATCGACCTGTCTATCTGTCTATCTGTCTATCTGTCTATCTATCGACCTGTCTATCTATCTATCTGTCTATCTGTCTATCTGTCTATCTGTCTATCTATCGACCTGTCTATCTGTCTATCTGTCTATCTGTCTATCTATCGACCTGTCTATCTGTCTATCTATCGACCTGTCTATCTATCGACCTGTCTATCTGTCTATCTGTCTATCTGTCTATCTGTCTATCTGTCTATCTATCGACCTGTCTATCTGTCTATCTGTCTATCTGTCTATCTATCGACCTGTCTATCTATCTATCTGTCTATCTGTCTATCTGTCTATCTGTCTATCTGTCTATCTATCGACCTGTCTATCTGTCTATCTGTCTATCTGTCTATCTGTCTATCTATCGACCTGTCTATCTGTCTATCTGTCTATCTGTCTATCTGTCTATCTGTCGACCTGTCTATCTGTCTATCTGTCTATCTGTCTATCTGTCTATCTGTCTATCTATCGACCTGTCTATCTGTCTATCTGTCTATCTGTCTATCTATCGACCTGTCTATCTGTCTATCTGTCTATCTGTCTATCTGTCTATCTGTCTATCTGTCTATCTGTCGACCTGTCTATCTGTCGATCTGTCTATCTATCGACCTGTCTATCTATCGACCTGTCTATCTGTCTATCTGTCTATCTGTCTATCTGTCTATCTATCGACCTGTCTATCTGTCTATCTGTCTATCTGTCTATCTATCGACCTGTCTATCTATCTATCTGTCTATCTGTCTATCTGTCTATCTGTCTATCTATCGACCTGTCTATCTATCGACCTGTCTATCTGTCTATCTGTCTATCTGTCTATCTGTCTATCTGTCTATCTATCGACCTGTCTATCTGTCTATCTGTCTATCTGTCTATCTGTCTATCTGTCTATCTATCGACCTGTCTATCTGTCTATCTGTCTATCTGTCTATCTGTCTATCTGTCTATCTGTCTATCTATCGACCTGTCTATCTGTCTATCTGTCTATCTGTCTATCTGTCTATCTGTCGACCTGTCTATCTGTCTATCTGTCTATCTGTCTATCTGTCTATCTGTCTATCTATCGACCTGTCTATCTGTCTATCTGTCTATCTGTCTATCTGTCTATCTATCGACCTGTCTATCTGTCTATCTGTCTATCTGTCTATCTATCGACCTGTCTATCTGTCTATCTGTCTATCTGTCTATCTGTCTATCTGTCTATCTATCGACCTGTCTATCTGTCTATCTGTCTATCTGTCTATCTGTCTATCTGTCTATCTGTCGACCTGTCTATCTGTCGATCTGTCTATCTATCGACCTGTCTATCTATCGACCTGTCTATCTGTCTATCTGTCTATCTGTCTATCTGTCTATCTATCGACCTGTCTATCTGTCTATCTGTCTATCTGTCTATCTATCGACCTGTCTATCTATCTATCTGTCTATCTGTCTATCTGTCTATCTGTCTATCTGTCTATCTGTCTATCTATCGACCTGTCTATCTGTCTATCTGTCTATCTGTCTATCTGTCTATCTGTCTATCTATCGATCTGTCTATCTGTCGATCTGTCGATCTGTCTATCTATCGACCTGTCTATCTATCGACCTGTCTATCTGTCTATCTGTCTATCTGTCTATCTGTCTATCTGTCTATCTATCGACCTGTCTATCTGTCTATCTGTCTATCTGTCTATCTGTCTATCTGTCTATCTATCGACCTGTCTATCTGTCTATCTGTCTATCTGTCTATCTATCGACCTGTCTATCTGTCTATCTGTCTATCTGTCTATCTGTCTATCTGTCTATCTATCGACCTGTCTATCTGTCTATCTGTCTATCTGTCTATCTGTCTATCTGTCTATCTGTCGACCTGTCTATCTGTCGATCTGTCTATCTATCGACCTGTCTATCTATCGACCTGTCTATCTGTCTATCTGTCTATCTGTCTATCTGTCTATCTGTCTATCTGTCTATCTATCGACCTGTCTATCTGTCTATCTGTCTATCTGTCTATCTATCGACCTGTCTATCTATCTATCTGTCTATCTGTCTATCTGTCTATCTGTCTATCTGTCTATCTGTCTATCTGTCTATCTATCGACCTGTCTATCTGTCTATCTGTCTATCTGTCTATCTGTCTATCTGTCTATCTGTCTATCTGTCTATCTATCGACCTGTCTATCTGTCTATCTGTCTATCTGTCTATCTGTCTATCTGTCGACCTGTCTATCTGTCGATCTGTCTATCTATCGACCTGTCTATCTATCGACCTGTCTATCTGTCTATCTGTCTATCTGTCTATCTGTCGACCTGTCTATCTATCGACCTGTCTATCTATCGACCTGTCTATCTGTCTATCTGTCTATCTGTCTATCTGTCTATCTGTCTATCTATCGACCTGTCTATCTGTCTATCTGTCTATCTGTCTATCTATCGACCTGTCTATCTATCTATCTGTCTATCTGTCTATCTGTCTATCTGTCTATCTGTCTATCTGTCTATCTATCGACCTGTCTATCTGTCTATCTGTCTATCTGTCTATCTATCGACCTGTCTATCTGTCTATCTGTCTATCTGTCTATCTGTCTATCTGTCGACCTGTCTATCTGTCGATCTGTCTATCTATCGACCTGTCTATCTATCGACCTGTCTATCTGTCTATCTGTCTATCTGTCTATCTGTCTATCTGTCTATCTATCGACCTGTCTATCTGTCTATCTGTCTATCTGTCTATCTATCGACCTGTCTATCTATCTATCTGTCTATCTGTCTATCTGTCTATCTGTCTATCTGTCTATCTGTCTATCTGTCTATCTGTCTATCTGTCTATCTGTCTATCTGTCTATCTGTCTATCTGTCGACCTGTCTATCTGTCGATCTGTCTATCTATCGACCTGTCTATCTATCGACCTGTCTATCTGTCTATCTGTCTATCTGTCTATCTGTCTATCTGTCTATCTATCGACCTGTCTATCTGTCTATCTGTCTATCTGTCTATCTGTCTATCTGTCTATCTATCGACCTGTCTATCTGTCTATCTGTCTATCTGTCTATCTATCGACCTGTCTATCTGTCTATCTGTCTATCTGTCTATCTGTCTATCTGTCTATCTATCGACCTGTCTATCTGTCTATCTGTCTATCTGTCTATCTGTCTATCTGTCTATCTGTCGACCTGTCTATCTGTCGATCTGTCTATCTATCGACCTGTCTATCTATCGACCTGTCTATCTGTCTATCTGTCTATCTGTCTATCTGTCTATCTGTCTATCTATCGACCTGTCTATCTGTCTATCTGTCTATCTGTCTATCTATCGACCTGTCTATCTATCTATCTGTCTATCTGTCTATCTGTCTATCTGTCTATCTGTCTATCTGTCTATCTATCGACCTGTCTATCTGTCTATCTGTCTATCTGTCTATCTATCGACCTGTCTATCTGTCTATCTGTCTATCTGTCTATCTGTCTATCTGTCGACCTGTCTATCTGTCGATCTGTCTATCTATCGACCTGTCTATCTATCGACCTGTCTATCTGTCTATCTGTCTATCTGTCTATCTGTCTATCTGTCTATCTATCGACCTGTCTATCTGTCTATCTGTCTATCTGTCTATCTATCGACCTGTCTATCTATCTATCTGTCTATCTGTCTATCTGTCTATCTGTCTATCTGTCTATCTGTCTATCTGTCTATCTGTCTATCTATCGACCTGTCTATCTGTCTATCTGTCTATCTGTCTATCTATCGACCTGTCTATCTGTCTATCTGTCTATCTGTCTATCTGTCTATCTGTCTATCTATCGACCTGTCTATCTGTCTATCTGTCTATCTGTCTATCTGTCTATCTGTCTATCTGTCTATCTGTCGACCTGTCTATCTGTCGATCTGTCTATCTATCGACCTGTCTATCTGTCGACCTGTCTATCTGTCTATCTGTCTATCTGTCTATCTGTCTATCTGTCTATCTATCGACCTGTCTATCTGTCTATCTGTCTATCTGTCTATCTATCGACCTGTCTATCTATCGACCTGTCTATCTGTCTATCTGTCTATCTGTCTATCTGTCTATCTGTCTATCTGTCTATCTGTCTATCTGTCTATCTGTCTATCTGTCTATCTATCGACCTGTCTATCTGTCTATCTGTCTATCTGTCTATCTGTCTATCTGTCTATCTATCGACCTGTCTATCTGTCTATCTGTCGATCTGTCTATCTGTCGACCTGTCTATCTATCGACCTGTCTATCTATCGACCTGTCTATCTGTCTATCTGTCTATCTGTCTATCTGTCTATCTGTCTATCTGTCTATCTATCGACCTGTCTATCTGTCTATCTGTCTATCTGTCTATCTATCGACCTGTCTATCTATCTATCTGTCTATCTGTCTATCTGTCTATCTGTCTATCTGTCTATCTGTCTATCTATCGACCTGTCTATCTGTCTATCTGTCTATCTGTCTATCTATCGACCTGTCTATCTGTCTATCTGTCTATCTGTCTATCTGTCTATCTGTCTATCTATCGACCTGTCTATCTGTCTATCTGTCTATCTGTCTATCTGTCTATCTGTCTATCTGTCGACCTGTCTATCTGTCGATCTGTCTATCTGTCGACCTGTCTATCTATCGACCTGTCTATCTGTCGACCTGTCTATCTGTCTATCTGTCTATCTGTCTATCTGTCTATCTGTCTATCTATCGACCTGTCTATCTGTCTATCTGTCTATCTGTCTATCTATCGACCTGTCTATCTATCGACCTGTCTATCTGTCTATCTGTCTATCTGTCTATCTGTCTATCTGTCTATCTATCGACCTGTCTATCTGTCTATCTGTCTATCTGTCTATCTATCGACCTGTCTATCTATCTATCTGTCTATCTATCGACCTGTCTATCTGTCTATCTGTCTATCTGTCTATCTGTCTATCTGTCTATCTGTCTATCTGTCTATCTGTCTATCTGTCTATCTGTCTATCTGTCTATCTGTCTATCTGTCTATCTGTCTATCTGTCTATCTGTCTATCTGTCTATCTGTCTATCTGTCTATCTGTCTATCTGTCTATCTGTCTATCTGTCTATCTGTCTATCTGTCTATCTGTCTATCTGTCTATCTGTCTATCTGTCTATCTGTCTATCTGTCTATCTGTCTATCTGTCTATCTGTCTATCTGTCTATCTGTCTATCTGTCTATCTGTCTATCTGTCTATCTGTCTATCTGTCTATCTGTCTATCTGTCTATCTGTCTATCTGTCTATCTGTCTATCTGTCTATCTGTCTATCTGTCTATCTGTCTATCTGTCTATCTGTCTATCTGTCTATCTGTCTATCTGTCTATCTGTCTATCTGTCTATCTGTCTATCTGTCTATCTGTCTATCTGTCTATCTGTCTATCTGTCTATCTGTCTATCTGTCTATCTGTCTATCTGTCTATCTGTCTATCTGTCTATCTGTCTATCTGTCTATCTGTCTATCTGTCTATCTGTCTATCTGTCTATCTGTCTATCTGTCTATCTGTCTATCTGTCTATCTGTCTATCTGTCTATCTGTCTATCTGTCTATCTGTCTATCTGTCTATCTGTCTATCTGTCTATCTGTCTATCTGTCTATCTGTCTATCTGTCTATCTGTCTATCTGTCTATCTGTCTATCTGTCTATCTGTCTATCTGTCTGTCTGTCTATCTGTCTATCTGTCTATCTGTCTATCTGTCTATCTGTCTATCTGTCTATCTGTCTATCTGTCTATCTGTCTATCTGTCTATCTGTCTATCTATCGACCTGTCTATCTATCGACCTGTCTATCTGTCTATCTGTCTATCTATCGACCTGTCTATCTGTCTATCTGTCTATCTATCGACCTGTCTATCTATCTATCTGTCTATCTATCGACCTGTCTATCTGTCTATCTGTCTATCTGTCTATCTGTCTATCTGTCTATCTGTCTATCTGTCTATCTGTCTATCTGTCTATCTGTCTATCTGTCTATCTGTCTATCTGTCTATCTGTCTATCTGTCTATCTGTCTATCTATCGACCTGTCTATCTGTCTATCTGTCTATCTGTCTATCTGTCTATCTGTCTATCTGTCTATCTGTCTATCTGTCTATCTGTCTATCTGTCTATCTGTCTATCTGTCTATCTGTCTATCTGTCTATCTGTCTATCTGTCTATCTGTCTATCTGTCTATCTGTCTATCTGTCTATCTGTCTATCTGTCTATCTGTCTATCTGTCTATCTGTCTATCTGTCTATCTGTCTATCTGTCTATCTGTCTATCTGTCTATCTGTCTATCTGTCTATCTGTCTATCTGTCTATCTGTCTATCTGTCTATCTGTCTATCTGTCTATCTGTCTATCTGTCTATCTGTCTATCTGTCTATCTGTCTATCTGTCTATCTGTCTATCTGTCTATCTGTCTATCTGTCTATCTGTCTATCTGTCTATCTGTCGATCTGTCTATCTATCGACCTGTCTATCTATCGACCTGTCTATCTGTCTATCTGTCTATCTATCGACCTGTCTATCTATCTATCTGTCTATCTATCGACCTGTCTATCTGTCTATCTGTCTATCTGTCTATCTGTCTATCTGTCTATCTGTCTATCTGTCGATCTGTCTATCTATCGACCTGTCTATCTATCGACCTGTCTATCTGTCTATCTGTCTATCTATCGACCTGTCTATCTATCTATCTGTCTATCTATCGACCTGTCTATCTGTCTATCTGTCTATCTGTCTATCTGTCTATCTGTCTATCTGTCTATCTGTCTATCTGTCTATCTGTCTATCTGTCTATCTGTCTATCTGTCTATCTGTCTATCTGTCTATCTGTCTATCTGTCTATCTATCGACCTGTCTATCTGTCTATCTGTCTATCTGTCTATCTGTCTATCTGTCGACCTGTCTATCTGTCGACCTGTCGATCTGTCGATCTGTCTATCTGTCGACCTGTCTATCTATCGACCTGTCTATCTATCGACCTGTCTATCTGTCTATCTGTCTATCTGTCTATCTGTCTATCTATCTATCTGTCTATCTGTCTATCTGTCTATCTGTCTATCTGTCTATCTATCGACCTGTCTATCTGTCTATCTGTCTATCTGTCTATCTGTCTATCTGTCTATCTGTCTATCTGTCTATCTATCGACCTGTCTATCTGTCTATCTGTCTATCTGTCTATCTATCGACCTGTCTATCTATCTATCTGTCTATCTATCGACCTGTCTATCTGTCTATCTGTCTATCTGTCTATCTGTCTATCTGTCTATCTATCGACCTGTCTATCTGTCTATCTGTCTATCTGTCTATCTGTCTATCTGTCTATCTGTCGACCTGTCTATCTGTCGACCTGTCGACCTGTCGACCTGTCGATCTGTCGATCTGTCTATCTGTCGACCTGTCTATCTATCGACCTGTCTATCTCTCGACCTGTCTATCTGTCTATCTGTCTATCTGTCTATCTGTCTATCTATCTATCTGTCTATCTGTCTATCTGTCTATCTGTCTATCTGTCTATCTATCGACCTGTCTATCTGTCTATCTGTCTATCTGTCTATCTGTCTATCTGTCTATCTGTCTATCTGTCGACCTGTCTATCTCTCGACCTGTCTATCTGTCTATCTGTCTATCTGTCTATCTGTCTATCTATCTATCTGTCTATCTGTCTATCTGTCTATCTGTCTATCTGTCTATCTATCGACCTGTCTATCTGTCTATCTGTCTATCTGTCTATCTGTCTATCTGTCTATCTGTCTATCTGTCTATCTGTCTATCTGTCTATCTGTCGACCTGTCTATCTGTCTATCTGTCTATCTGTCGACCTGTCGATCTGTCTATCTGTCGACCTGTCTATCTATCGACCTGTCTATCTATCGACCTGTCTATCTGTCTATCTGTCTATCTGTCTATCTGTCTATCTGTCTATCTATCGACCTGTCTATCTGTCTATCTGTCTATCTGTCTATCTATCGACCTGTCTATCTATCTATCTGTCTATCTATCGACCTGTCTATCTGTCTATCTGTCTATCTGTCTATCTGTCTATCTATCGACCTGTCTATCTG
This sequence comes from Carcharodon carcharias, assembly GCF_017639515.1. Classification (NCBI taxonomy): domain Eukaryota; kingdom Metazoa; phylum Chordata; class Chondrichthyes; order Lamniformes; family Lamnidae; genus Carcharodon; species Carcharodon carcharias. Next base: position 125,844 of record NW_024470577.1, on the reverse strand, counting down.
TCTATCTGTCTATCTGTCTATCTGTCTATCTGTCTATCTGTCTATCTGTCGACCTGTCTATCTGTCTATCTGTCTATCTGTCGACCTGTCGATCTGTCTATCTGTCGACCTGTCTATCTATCGACCTGTCTATCTATCGACCTGTCTATCTGTCTATCTGTCTATCTGTCTATCTGTCTATCTGTCTATCTATCGACCTGTCTATCTGTCTATCTGTCTATCTGTCTATCTATCGACCTGTCTATCTATCTATCTGTCTATCTATCGACCTGTCTATCTGTCTATCTGTCTATCTGTCTATCTGTCTATCTGTCTATCTATCGACCTGTCTATCTGTCTATCTGTCTATCTGTCTATCTGTCTATCTGTCGACCTGTCGATCTGTCTATCTGTCGACCTGTCTATCTATCGACCTGTCTATCTATCGACCTGTCTATCTATCGACCTGTCTATCTATCGACCTGTCTATCTGTCTATCTGTCTATCTGTCTATCTGTCTATCTGTCTATCTATCGACCTGTCTATCTGTCTATCTGTCTATCTGTCTATCTGTCTATCTGTCGACCTGTCTATCTGTCTATCTGTCGACCTGTCTATCTGTCGACCTGTCTATCTATCGACCTGTCTATCTATCGACCTGTCTATCTGTCTATCTGTCTATCTGTCTATCTGTCTATCTGTCTATCTGTCTATCTATCGACCTGTCTATCTGTCTATCTGTCTATCTGTCTATCTATCGACCTGTCTATCTGTCTATCTGTCTATCTGTCTATCTGTCTATCTGTCTATCTATCGACCTGTCTATCTGTCTATCTGTCTATCTGTCTATCTGTCTATCTGTCTATCTGTCGACCTGTCTATCTGTCTATCTGTCTATCTGTCTATCTGTCGACCTGTCGATCTGTCTATCTGTCGACCTGTCTATCTATCGACCTGTCTATCTATCGACCTGTCTATCTATCGACCTGTCTATCTATCGACCTGTCTATCTGTCTATCTGTCTATCTGTCTATCTGTCTATCTGTCTATCTATCGACCTGTCTATCTGTCTATCTGTCTATCTGTCTATCTGTCTATCTGTCTATCTGTCTATCTGTCGACCTGTCTATCTGTCTATCTGTCGACCTGTCTATCTGTCGACCTGTCGACCTGTCTATCTGTCGACCTGTCTATCTATCGACCTGTCGACCTGTCTATCTGTCGACCTGTCTATCTATCGACCTGTCTATCTATCGACCTGTCTATCTATCGACCTGTCGACCTGTCTATCTGTCGACCTGTCTATCTGTCTATCTGTCGACCTGTCTATCTGTCGACCTGTCGACCTGTCTATCTATCGACCTGTCTATCTATCGACCTGTCTATCTGTCGACCTGTCTATCTGTCTATCTGTCTATCTGTCTATCTGTCTATCTGTCTATCTGTCTATCTGTCTATCTGTCGACCTGTCTATCTATCGACCTGTCTATCTATCGACCTGTCTATCTATCGACCTGTCTATCTGTCTATCTGTCTATCTGTCTATCTGTCTATCTGTCTATCTATCGACCTGTCTATCTGTCTATCTGTCTATCTGTCTATCTGTCTATCTGTCGACCTGTCTATCTGTCTATCTGTCGACCTGTCTATCTGTCGACCTGTCTATCTGTCGACCTGTCGACCTGTCTATCTGTCGACCTGTCTATCTATCGACCTGTCGACCTGTCTATCTGTCGACCTGTCTATCTATCGACCTGTCTATCTATCGACCTGTCTATCTATCGACCTGTCGACCTGTCTATCTGTCGACCTGTCTATCTGTCTATCTGTCGACCTGTCTATCTGTCGACCTGTCGACCTGTCTATCTGTCGACCTGTCTATCTATCGACCTGTCTATCTATCGACCTGTCTATCTATCGACCTGTCTATCTGTCTATCTGTCTATCTGTCTATCTGTCTATCTGTCTATCTGTCTATCTGTCTATCTGTCTATCTGTCTATCTGTCTATCTGTCGACCTGTCTATCTGTCTATCTGTCGACCTGTCTATCTGTCGACCTGTCGACCTGTCTATCTGTCGACCTGTCTATCTGTCGACCTGTCGACCTGTCTATCTGTCGACCTGTCTATCTGTCGACCTGTCTATCTATCGACCTGTCTATCTATCGACCTGTCTATCTATCGACCTGTCTATCTGTCTATCTGTCTATCTGTCGACCTGTCTATCTGTCTATCTGTCGACCTGTCTATCTGTCGACCTGTCGACCTGTCTATCTGTCGACCTGTCTATCTGTCGACCTGTCTATCTATCGACCTGTCTATCTATCGACCTGTCTATCTGTCTATCTGTCTATCTGTCTATCTGTCTATCTGTCTATCTGTCTATCTGTCTATCTGTCGACCTGTCGACCTGTCTATCTATCGATCTGTCGACCTGTCTATCTATCGACCTGTCTATCTATCGACCTGTCTATCTATCGACCTGTCTATCTGTCTATCTGTCTATCTGTCTATCTGTCTATCTGTCTATCTGTCTATCTGTCTATCTGTCTATCTGTCTATCTGTCTATCTGTCTATCTGTCGACCTGTCGACCTGTCGACCTGTCGACCTGTCTATCTGTCTATCTGTCTATCTGTCTATCTGTCTATCTGTCGACCTGTCTATCTGTCTATCTGTCTATCTGTCTATCTGTCTATCTGTCGACCTGTCTATCTGTCTATCTGTCTATCTGTCTATCTGTCGACCTGTCGACCTGTCGACCTGTCGACCTGTCTATCTGTCTATCTGTCTATCTGTCTATCTGTCTATCTGTCGACCTGTCTATCTGTCGACCTGTCTATCTGTCTATCTGTCTATCTGTCTATCTGTCTATCTGTCTATCTGTCGACCTGTCTATCTGTCTATCTATCGACCTGTCTATCTATCGACCTGTCTATCTATCGACCTGTCTATCTGTCTATCTGTCTATCTGTCTATCTGTCTATCTGTCTATCTGTCGACCTGTCTATCTGTCTATCTGTCTATCTGTCTATCTGTCTATCTGTCGACCTGTCTATCTGTCTATCTGTCGACCTGTCTATCTGTCGACCTGTCGACCTGTCTATCTGTCGACCTGTCTATCTATCGACCTGTCTATCTATCGACCTGTCTATCTGTCGACCTGTCGACCTGTCTATCTGTCTATCTGTCTATCTGTCTATCTGTCTATCTGTCTATCTGTCTATCTGTCTATCTGTCGACCTGTCGACCTGTCTATCTGTCGACCTGTCTATCTGTCTATCTATCGACCTGTCTATCTATCGACCTGTCTATCTATCGACCTGTCTATCTGTCTATCTGTCTATCTGTCTATCTGTCTATCTGTCTATCTGTCTATCTGTCTATCTGTCGACCTGTCTATCTGTCTATCTGTCTATCTGTCTATCTGTCTATCTGTCTATCTGTCTATCTGTCTATCTATCGACCTGTCTATCTATCGATCTGTCGACCTGTCGATCTGTCTATCTATCGACCTGTCTATCTATCGATCTGTCGACCTGTCGATCTGTCTATCTGTCGACCTGTCTATCTATCGATCTGTCGACCTGTCTATCTATCGACCTGTCTATCTGTCGACCTGTCGACCTGTCGACCTGTCGACCTGTCTATCTGTCGACCTGTCGACCTGTCTATCTGTCGACCTGTCGACCTGTCGATCTGTCGACCTGTCGACCTGTCGATCTGTCGACCTGTCTATCTGTCGACCTGTCGACCTGTCGACCTGTCGACCTGTCTATCTGTCGACCTGTCGACCTGTCTATCTGTCGACCTGTCGACCTGTCGACCTGTCTATCTGTCTATCTGTCGACCTGTCGACCTGTCTATCTGTCGACCTGTCTATCTGTCGATCTGTCGATCTGTCGACCTGTCTATCTGTCGACCTGTCGACCTGTCGACCTGTCTATCTGTCGACCTGTCGACCTGTCTATCTGTCGACCTGTCGACCTGTCTATCTGTCGACCTGTCGACCTGTCGACCTGTCTATCTGTCGACCTGTCGACCTGTCTATCTGTCGACCTGTCGACCTGTCTATCTATCGACCTGTCGACCTGTCTATCTATCGACCTGTCTATCTGTCGACCTGTCGACCTGTCTATCTATCGACCTGTCGATCTGTCGACCTGTCTATCTATCGACCTGTCTATCTGTCGACCTGTCGACCTGTCTATCTGTCGACCTGTCGACCTGTCTATCTATCGACCTGTCGATCTGTCGACCTGTCTATCTATCGACCTGTCTATCTGTCGACCTGTCGACCTGTCTATCTGTCGACCTGTCGATCTGTCGATCTGTCTATCTATCGACCTGTCTATCTATCGACCTGTCGACCTGTCTATCTGTCGACCTGTCTATCTGTCGACCTGTCTATCTGTCGACCTGTCTATCTGTCGACCTGTCGACCTGTCTATCTATCGACCTGTCGATCTGTCGATCTGTCTATCTATCGACCTGTCTATCTATCGACCTGTCGACCTGTCTATCTATCGACCTGTCGACCTGTCTATCTGTCGACCTGTCTATCTGTCGACCTGTCTATCTGTCGACCTGTCTATCTGTCGACCTGTCTATCTGTCGACCTGTCTATCTGTCGACCTGTCTATCTGTCGACCTGTCTATCTGTCGACCTGTCTATCTGTCGACCTGTCTATCTATCGACCTGTCGATCTGTCGATCTGTCGACCTGTCTATCTATCGATCTGTCGACCTGTCTATCTATCGACCTGTCGATCTGTCGATCTGTCGACCTGTCTATCTATCGACCTGTCTATCTGTCTATCTGTCGACCTGTCGACCTGTCTATCTGTCTATCTGTCGACCTGTCGACCTGTCGACCTGTCGACCTGTCGACCTGTCGACCTGTCGACCTGTCTATCTGTCTATCTGTCTATCTGTCTATCTGTCTATCTGTCTATCTGTCTATCTGTCGACCTGTCGACCTGTCGACCTGTCGACCTGTCGACCTGTCGACCTGTCGACCTGTCGACCTGTCGACCTGTCGACCTGTCGACCTGTCGACCTGTCGACCTGTCGACCTGTCTATCTGTCGACCTGTCTATCTATCGATCTGTCTATCTATCGATCTGTCGACCTGTCTATCTATCGAAATGTCGACCTGTCTATCTATCGATCTGTCGACCTGTCTATCTGTCGACCTGTCTATCTGTCGACCTGTCGACCTGTCGACCTGTCTATCTGTCGACCTGTCTATCTGTCGACCTGTCTATCTATCGATCTGTCTATCTATCGATCTGTCGACCTGTCTATCTATCGAAATGTCGACCTGTCTATCTATCGATCTGTCGACCTGTCTATCTGTCGACCTGTCTATCTGTCGACCTGTCTATCTGTCGACCTGTCTATCTGTCGACCTGTCTATCTGTCGACCTGTCTATCTGTCGACCTGTCTATCTGTCGACCTGTCTATCTGTCGACCTGTCTGTCTGTCGACCTGTCTATCTGTCGACCTGTCTATCTGTCGACCTGTCTATCTGTCGACCTGTCTATCTGTCGACCTGTCTATCTGTCGACCTGTCGACCTGTCGACCTGTCGATCTGTCGATCTGTCGACCTGTCGATCTGTCGATCTGTCGACCTGTCGACCTGTCTATCTATCGACCTGTCGACCTGTCTATCTGTCGACCTGTCTATCTGTCGACCTGTCTATCTGTCGACCTGTCTATCTGTCGACCTGTCGACCTGTCGACCTGTCTATCTGTCGACCTGTCTATCTGTCGACCTGTCTATCTGTCGACCTGTCTATCTGTCGACCTGTCGATCTGTCGACCTGTCGATCTGTCGACCTGTCGACCTGTCTATCTATCGATCTGTCGACCTGTCTATCTATCGATCTGTCGACCTGTCGACCTGTCGACCTGTCGACCTGTCGACCTGTCGACATGTCGACCTGTCGACCTGTCGACCTGTCGACCTGTCTATCTGTCGACCTGTCTATCTGTCGACCTGTCTATCTGTCGACCTGTCTATCTGTCGACCTGTCTATCTGTCGACCTGTCTATCTGTCGACCTGTCTATCTGTCGACCTGTCTATCTGTCGACCTGTCTATCTGTTGATCTTTCTTTCGATCTGTCGACCTGTCTATCTGTCGACCTGTCTATCTGTCGACCTGTCGATCTGTCGACCTGTCGACCTGTCGATCTGTCGACCTGTCGACCTGTCTATCTATCGATCTGTCGACCTGTCTATCTATCGATCTGTCGACCTGTCGACCTGTCGACCTGTCTATCTATCGATCTGTCGACCTGTCGACCTGTCGACCTGTCTATCTGTCGACCTGTCTATCTGTCGACCTGTCTATCTATCGACCTGTCTATCTATCGATCTGTCGACCTGTCTATCTATCGATCTGTCGACCTGTCTATCTATCGATCTGTCGACCTGTCGACCTGTCGACCTGTCTATCTATCGATCTGTCGACCTGTCGACCTGTTGACCTGTCTATCTGTCGACCTGTCTATCTGTCGACCTGTCTATCTATCGACCTGTCTATCTATCGACCTGTCTATCTATCGATCTGTCGACCTGTCTATCTATCGATCTGTCGACCTGTCGACCTGTCTATCTGTCGACCTGTCTATCTGTCGATCTGTCGACCTGTCGACCTGTCGACCTGTCGACCTGTCTATCTGTCGACCTGTCTATCTGTCGACCTGTCTATCTGTCGACCTGTCTATCTGTCGACCTGTCTATCTGTCGACCTGTCTATCTGTCGACCTGTCTATCTGTCGACCTGTCTATCTGTCGACCTGTCTATCTGTCGACCTGTCTATCTGTCGACCTGTCTATCTGTCGACCTGTCTATCTGTCGACCTGTCTATCTGTCGACCTGTCTATCTGTCGACCTGTCTATCTGTCGACCTGTCTATCTGTCGACCTGTCTATCTGTCGACCTGTCTATCTGTCGACCTGTCTATCTGTTGATCTTTCTTTCGATCTGTCGACCTGTCTATCTGTCGATCTTTCGATCTGTCGACCTGTCGACCTGTCGACCTGTCGACCTGTCGATCTTTCGATCTGTCGACCTGTCGACCTGTCGACCTGTCGACCTGTCGATCTGTCGACCTGTCTATCTGTCGACCTGTCTATCTGTCGACCTGTCGACCTGTCGACCTGTCTATCTGTCGATCTGTCTAACTGTCGACCTGTCTAACTGTCGACCTGTCTAACTGTCGACCTGTCTATCTGTCGACCTGTCTATCTGTCGACCTGTCTATCTGTCGACCTGTCTATCTGTCGACCTGTCTATCTGTCGACCTGTCTATCTGTCGACCTGTCTATCTGTCGACCTGTCTATCTGTCGACCTGTCTATCTGTCGACCTGTCTATCTGTCGACCTGTCTATCTGTCGACCTGTCTATCTGTCGACCTGTCTATCTGTCGACCTGTCTATCTGTCGACCTGTCTATCTGTCGACCTGTCTATCTGTCGACCTGTCTATCTGTCGACCTGTCTATCTGTCGACCTGTCTATCTGTCGACCTGTCTATCTGTCGACCTGTCTATCTGTCGACCTGTCTATCTGTCGACCTGTCTATCTGTCGACCTGTCTATCTGTCGACCTGTCTATCTGTCGACCTGTCTATCTGTCGACCTGTCTATCTGTCGACCTGTCTATCTGTCGACCTGTCTATCTGTCGACCTGTCGACCTGTCGACCTGTCGACCTGTCTATCTATCGATCTGTCGACCTGTCTATCTATCGATCTGTCGACCTGTCTATCTATCGATCTGTCTATCTGTCGACCTGTCGATCTGTCGACCTGTCGACCTGTCGACCTGTCGACCTGTCGACCTGTCTATCTGTCGACCTGTCGACCTGTCTATCTATCGACCTGTCTATCTATCGACCTGTCTATCTATCGACCTGTCTATCTATCGATCTGTCGACCTGTCTATCTATCGATCTGTCTATCTGTCGACCTGTCGACCTGTCGACCTGTCGACCTGTCGACCTGTCGACCTGTCGACCTGTCGACCTGTCGACCTGTCGACCTGTCGACCTGTCGACCTGTCGACCTGTCGACCTGTCGACCTGTCGACCTGTCGACCTGTCGACCTGTCTATCTGTCGACCTGTCGACCTGTCTATCTATCGACCTGTCTATCTATCGACCTGTCTATCTATCGACCTGTCGACCTGTCTATCTGTCGACCTGTCGACCTGTCGACCTGTCGACCTGTCGACCTGTCGACCTGTCGACCTGTCGACCTGTCGACCTGTCGACCTGTCGACCTGTCGACCTGTCGACCTGTCGATCTGTCGACCTGTCGATCTGTCGACCTGTCGACCTGTGTATCTGTCGACCTGTCGACCTGTCGACCTGTCGATCTGTCGATCTGTCGACCTGTCGACCTGTCTATCTGTCGACCTGTCGACCTGTCTATCTGTCGACCTGTCGACCTGTCGATCTGTCGATCTGTCGACCTGTCGACCTGTCTATCTGTCGACCTGTCGACCTGTCTATCTGTCGACCTGTCTATCTGTCGACCTGTCTATCTGTCGACCTGTCTATCTATCGACCTGTCGACCTGTCTATCTATCGATCTGTCGACCTGTCTATCTATCGATCTGTCGACCTGTCTATCTATCGATCTGTCTATCTGTCGACCTGTCGACCTGTCGACCTGTCGACCTGTCGACCTGTCGACCTGTAGACCTGTCGACCTGTCGACCTGTCGACCTGTCGACCTGTCGACCTGTCGACCTGTCGACCTGTCGACCTGTCGACCTGTCGACCTGTCGACCTGTCGACCTGTCTATCTGTCGACCTGTCTATCTGTCTATCTGTCGACCTGTCGACCTGTCGACCTGTCGACCTGTCGACCTGTCGACCTGTCGACCTGTCGACCTGTCGACCTGTCGACCTGTCGACCTGTCGACCTGTCGACCTGTCGACCTGTCGACCTGTCGACCTGTCTATCTATCGACCTGTCTATCTATCGACCTGTCGACCTGTCGACCTGTCTATCTATCGACCTGTCGACCTGTCGACCTGTCGACCTGTCTATCTATCGACCTGTCTATCTATCGATCTGTCGACCTGTCTATCTATCGACCTGTCTATCTATCGACCTGTCGACCTGTCGACCTGTCGACCTGTCGATCTGTCGACCTGTCGACCTGTCGATCTGTCGACCTGTCTATCTATCGACCTGTCTATCTGTCGACCTGTCGACCTGTCTATCTGTCGACCTGTCGACCTGTCGACCTGTCTATCTGTCGACCTGTCGACCTGTCTATCTGTCTATCTGTCGACCTGTCGACCTGTCGACCTGTCTATCTGTCGACCTGTCGACCTGTCTATCTGTCGACCTGTCGACCTGTCGACCTGTCTATCTGTCGACCTGTCGACCTGTCTATCTGTCGACCTGTCGACCTGTCTATCTGTCGACCTGTCGATCTGTCGATCTGTCGACCTGTCGACCTGTCTATCTATCGACCTGTCGACCTGTCTATCTGTCGACCTGTCGACCTGTCTATCTGTCGACCTGTCGACCTGTCTATCTGTCGACCTGTCGACCTGTCTATCTGTCGACCTGTCGACCTGTCGACCTGTCTATCTGTCGACCTGTCGACCTGTCTATCTGTCGATCTGTCGATCTGTCGACCTGTCTATCTGTCGACCTGTCTATCTATCGATCTGTCGACCTGTCTATCTATCGACCTGTCTATCTGTCGACCTGTCGACCTGTCTATCTGTCGACCTGTCGACCTGTCGACCTGTCTATCTGTCGACCTGTCGACCTGTCGATCTGTCGACCTGTCGACCTGTCGATCTGTCGACCTGTCTATCTATCGACCTGTCTATCTGTCGACCTGTCGACCTGTCTATCTGTCGACCTGTCGACCTGTCGACCTGTCTATCTGTCGACCTGTCGACCTGTCTATCTGTCGACCTGTCGACCTGTCGACCTGTCTATCTGTCGACCTGTCGACCTGTCTATCTGTCGACCTGTCTATCTGTCGATCTGTCGACCTGTCGACCTGTCTATCTGTCGACCTGTCGACCTGTCTATCTGTCGATCTGTCGATCTGTCGACCTGTCTATCTGTCGACCTGTCGACCTGTCGACCTGTCTATCTGTCGACCTGTCGACCTGTCTATCTGTCGACCTGTCGACCTGTCTATCTGTCGACCTGTCGACCTGTCTATCTGTCGACCTGTCGACCTGTCTATCTGTCGACCTGTCGACCTGTCGACCTGTCGACCTGTCTATCTGTCGACCTGTCTATCTGTCGATCTGTCGACCTGTCGACCTGTCTATCTGTCGACCTGTCGACCTGTCTATCTGTCGATCTGTCGATCTGTCGACCTGTCTATCTGTCGACCTGTCGACCTGTCGACCTGTCTATCTGTCGACCTGTCGACCTGTCTATCTGTCGACCTGTCGACCTGTCTATCTGTCGACCTGTCGACCTGTCTATCTGTCGACCTGTCGACCTGTCTATCTGTCGACCTGTCGACCTGTCTATCTATCGACCTGTCGACCTGTCTATCTATCGACCTGTCTATCTGTCGACCTGTCGACCTGTCTATCTATCGACCTGTCGATCTGTCGACCTGTCTATCTATCGACCTGTCTATCTGTCGACCTGTCGACCTGTCTATCTGTCGACCTGTCGACCTGTCTATCTATCGACCTGTCGATCTGTCGACCTGTCTATCTATCGACCTGTCTATCTGTCGACCTGTCGACCTGTCTATCTGTCGACCTGTCGATCTGTCGATCTGTCTATCTATCGACCTGTCTATCTATCGACCTGTCGACCTGTCTATCTGTCGACCTGTCTATCTGTCGACCTGTCTATCTGTCGACCTGTCTATCTGTCGACCTGTCGACCTGTCGACCTGTCGACCTGTCTATCTATCGACCTGTCGATCTGTCGATCTGTCTATCTATCGACCTGTCTATCTATCGACCTGTCGACCTGTCTATCTGTCGACCTGTCTATCTGTCGACCTGTCTATCTGTCGACCTGTCTATCTGTCGACCTGTCTATCTGTCGACCTGTCTATCTGTCGACCTGTCTATCTGTCGACCTGTCTATCTGTCGACCTGTCGACCTGTCGACCTGTCTATCTATCGACCTGTCGACCTGTCTATCTATCGACCTGTCTATCTGTCTATCTGTCGACCTGTCGACCTGTCTATCTGTCGACCTGTCGACCTGTCGACCTGTCGACCTGTCGACCTGTCTATCTGTCGACCTGTCGACCTGTCTATCTGTCTATCTGTCGACCTGTCTATCTGTCGACCTGTCTATCTGTCGACCTGTCGACCTGTCGACCTGTCGACCTGTCGACCTGTCGACCTGTCGACCTGTCGACCTGTCGACCTGTCGACCTGTCTATCTGTCGACCTGTCTATCTATCGATCTGTCTATCTATCGATCTGTCGACCTGTCTATCTATCGAAATGTCGACCTGTCTATCTATCGATCTGTCGACCTGTCTATCTGTCGACCTGTCTATCTGTCGACCTGTCTATCTGTCGACCTGTCTATCTGTCGACCTGTCTATCTGTCGACCTGTCTATCTGTCGACCTGTCTATCTGTCGACCTGTCTATCTGTCGACCTGTCTATCTGTCGACCTGTCTATCTGTCGACCTGTCTATCTGTCGACCTGTCTATCTGTCGACCTGTCTATCTGTCGACCTGTCGACCTGTCGATCTGTCGATCTGTCGACCTGTCGATCTGTCGATCTGTCGACCTGTCGACCTGTCTATCTATCGACCTGTCGACCTGTCTATCTGTCGACCTGTCTATCTGTCGACCTGTCTATCTGTCGACCTGTCTATCTGTCGACCTGTCGACCTGTCGACCTGTCTATCTGTCGACCTGTCTATCTGTCGACCTGTCTATCTGTCGACCTGTCTATCTGTCGACCTGTCTATCTGTCGACCTGTCGATCTGTCGACCTGTCGACCTGTCTATCTATCGATCTGTCGACCTGTCTATCTATCGATCTGTCGACCTGTCGACCTGTCGACCTGTCGACCTGTCGACATGTCGACCTGTCGACCTGTCGACCTGTCGACCTGTCTATCTGTCGACCTGTCTATCTGTCGACCTGTCTATCTGTCGACCTGTCTATCTGTCGACCTGTCTATCTGTCGACCTGTCTATCTGTCGACCTGTCTATCTGTCGACCTGTCTATCTGTTGATCTTTCTTTCGATCTGTCGACCTGTCTATCTGTCGACCTGTCTATCTGTCGACCTGTCGATCTGTCGATCTGTCGACCTGTCGACCTGTCTATCTATCGATCTGTCGACCTGTCTATCTATCGATCTGTCGACCTGTCGACCTGTCGACCTGTCTATCTATCGATCTGTCGACCTGTCGACCTGTCGACCTGTCTATCTGTCGACCTGTCTATCTGTCGACCTGTCTATCTATCGACCTGTCTATCTATCGATCTGTCGACCTGTCTATCTATCGATCTGTCGACCTGTCTATCTATCGATCTGTCGACCTGTCGACCTGTCGACCTGTCTATCTATCGATCTGTCGACCTGTCGACCTGTTGACCTGTCTATCTGTCGACCTGTCTATCTGTCGACCTGTCTATCTATCGACCTGTCTATCTATCGACCTGTCTATCTATCGATCTGTCGACCTGTCTATCTTTCGATCTGTCGACCTGTCGACCTGTCTATCTGTCGACCTGTCTATCTGTCGATCTGTCGACCTGTCGACCTGTCGACCTGTCGACCTGTCTATCTGTCGACCTGTCTATCTGTCGACCTGTCTATCTGTCGACCTGTCTATCTGTCGACCTGTCTATCTGTCGACCTGTCTATCTGTCGACCTGTCTATCTGTCGACCTGTCTATCTGTCGACCTGTCTATCTGTCGACCTGTCTATCTGTCGACCTGTCTATCTGTCGACCTGTCTATCTGTCGACCTGTCTATCTGTCGACCTGTCTATCTGTCGACCTGTCTATCTGTCGACCTGTCTATCTGTCGACCTGTCTATCTGTCGACCTGTCTATCTGTCGACCTGTCTATCTGTCGACCTGTCTATCTGTCGACCTGTCTATCTGTTGATCTTTCTTTCGATCTGTCGACCTGTCTATCTGTCGATCTTTCGATCTGTCGACCTGTCGACCTGTCGACCTGTCGACCTGTCGATCTGTCGACCTGTCTATCTGTCGACCTGTCTATCTGTCGACCTGTCTATCTGTCGACCTGTCTATCTGTCGATCTGTCTAACTGTCGACCTGTCTATCTGTCGACCTGTCTATCTGTCGACCTGTCTATCTGTCGACCTGTCTATCTGTCGACCTGTCTATCTGTCGACCTGTCTATCTGTCTATCTGTCTATCTGTCTATCTGTCTATCTGTCGACCTGTCGACCTGTCGACCTGTCTATCTGTCTATCTGTCTATCTGTCTATCTGTCTATCTGTCTATCTGTCTATCTGTCTATCTGTCTATCTGTCTATCTGTCTATCTGTCGATCTGTCGATCTGTCGATCTGTCGATCTGTCGATCTGTCTATCTGTCTATCTGTCTATCTGTCTATCTGTCTATCTGTCTATCTGTCTATCTGTCTATCTGTCTATCTGTCGATCTGTCGATCTGTCGATCTGTCGATCTGTCGATCTGTCGATCTGTCTATCTGTCTATCTGTCTATCTGTCTATCTGTCTATCTGTCTATCTGTCTATCTGTCTATCTGTCTATCTGTCGATCTGTCGATCTGTCGATCTGTCGATCTGTCGATCTGTCGATCTGTCGATCTGTCGATCTGTCGATCTGTCTATCTGTCTATCTGTCTATCTGTCTATCTGTCTATCTGTCTATCTGTCTATCTGTCTATCTGTCGATCTGTCGATCTGTCGATCTGTCGATCTGTCGATCTGTCGATCTGTCGATCTGTCGATCTGTCTATCTGTCTATCTGTCTATCTGTCTATCTGTCTATCTGTCTATCTGTCTATCTGTCTATCTGTCTATCTGTCTATCTGTCTATCTGTCTATCTGTCTATCTGTCTATCTGTCTATCTGTCTATCTGTCTATCTGTCGATCTGTCGATCTGTCGATCTGTCGATCTGTCGATCTGTCGATCTGTCGATCTGTCGATCTGTCGATCTGTCGATCTGTCGATCTGTCGATCTGTCGATCTGTCGATCTGTCGATCTGTCGATCTGTCGATCTGTCGATCTGTCGATCTGTCGATCTGTCGATCTGTCGATCTGTCGATCTGTCGATCTGTCGATCTGTCGATCTGTCGATCTGTCTATCTGTCTATCTGTCGATCTGTCGATCTGTCGATCTGTCTATCTGTCTATCTGTCTATCTGTCGATCTGTCTATCTGTCGATCTGTCGATCTGTCGATCTGTCGATCTGTCTATCTGTCGATCTGTCGATCTGTCTATCTGTCTATCTGTCTATCTGTCGATCTGTCGATCTGTCGATCTGTCGATCTGTCGATCTGTCGATCTGTCGATCTGTCGATCTGTCGATCTGTCGATCTGTCGATCTGTCGATCTGTCGATCTGTCGATCTGTCGATCTGTCGATCTGTCGATCTGTCGATCTGTCGATCTGTCGATCTGTCGATCTGTCGATCTGTCGATCTGTCGATCTGTCGATCTGTCGATCTGTCGATCTGTCGATCTGTCGATCTGTCGATCTGTCGATCTGTCGATCTGTCGATCTGTCGATCTGTCGATCTGTCGATCTGTCGATCTGTCGATCTGTCGATCTGTCGATCTGTCGATCTGTCGATCTGTCGATCTGTCGATCTGTCGATCTGTCGATCTGTCGATCTGTCGATCTGTCGATCTGTCGATCTGTCGATCTGTCGATCTGTCGATCTGTCGATCTGTCGATCTGTCGATCTGTCGATCTGTCGATCTGTCGATCTGTCGATCTGTCGATCTGTCGATCTGTCGATCTGTCGATCTGTCGATCTGTCGATCTGTCGATCTGTCGATCTGTCGATCTGTCGATCTGTCGATCTGTCGATCTGTCGATCTGTCGATCTGTCGATCTGTCGATCTGTCGATCTGTCGATCTGTCGATCTGTCGATCTGTCGATCTGTCGATCTGTCGATCTGTCGATCTGTCGATCTGTCGATCTGTCGATCTGTCGATCTGTCGATCTGTCGATCTGTCGATCTGTCGATCTGTCGATCTGTCGATCTGTCGATCTGTCGATCTGTCGATCTGTCGATCTGTCGATCTGTCGATCTGTCGATCTGTCGATCTGTCGATCTGTCGATCTGTCGATCTGTCGATCTGTCGATCTGTCGATCTGTCGATCTGTCGATCTGTCGATCTGTCGATCTGTCGATCTGTCGATCTGTCGATCTGTCGATCTGTCGATCTGTCGATCTGTCGATCTGTCGATCTGTCGATCTGTCGATCTGTCGATCTGTCGATCTGTCGATCTGTCGATCTGTCGATCTGTCGATCTGTCGATCTGTCTATCTGTCTATCTGTCTATCTGTCTATCTGTCTATCTGTCTATCTGTCTATCTGTCTATCTGTCTATCTGTCTATCTGTCTATCTGTCTATCTGTCTATCTGTCTATCTGTCTATCTGTCTATCTGTCTATCTGTCTATCTGTCTATCTGTCTATCTGTCTATCTGTCTATCTGTCTATCTGTCTATCTGTCTATCTGTCTATCTGTCTATCTGTCTATCTGTCTATCTGTCTATCTGTCTATCTGTCTATCTGTCTATCTGTCTATCTGTCTATCTGTCTATCTGTCTATCTGTCTATCTGTCTATCTGTCTATCTGTCTATCTGTCTATCTGTCTATCTGTCTATCTGTCTATCTGTCTATCTGTCTATCTGTCTATCTGTCTATCTGTCTATCTGTCTATCTGTCTATCTGTCTATCTGTCTATCTGTCTATCTGTCTATCTGTCTATCTGTCTATCTGTCTATCTGTCTATCTGTCTATCTGTCTATCTGTCTATCTGTCTATCTGTCTATCTGTCTATCTGTCTATCTGTCTATCTGTCTATCTGTCTATCTGTCTATCTGTCTATCTGTCTATCTGTCTATCTGTCTATCTGTCTATCTGTCTATCTGTCTATCTGTCTATCTGTCTATCTGTCTATCTGTCTATCTGTCTATCTGTCTATCTGTCTATCTGTCTATCTGTCTATCTGTCTATCTGTCTATCTGTCTATCTGTCTATCTGTCTATCTGTCTATCTGTCTATCTGTCTATCTGTCTATCTGTCTATCTGTCTATCTGTCTATCTGTCTATCTGTCTATCTGTCTATCTGTCTATCTGTCTATCTGTCTATCTGTCTATCTGTCTATCTGTCTATCTGTCTATCTGTCTATCTGTCTATCTGTCTATCTGTCTATCTGTCTATCTGTCTATCTGTCTATCTGTCTATCTGTCTATCTGTCTATCTGTCTATCTGTCTATCTGTCTATCTGTCTATCTGTCTATCTGTCTATCTGTCTATCTGTCTATCTGTCTATCTGTCTATCTGTCTATCTGTCTATCTGTCTATCTGTCTATCTGTCTATCTGTCTATCTGTCTATCTGTCTATCTGTCTATCTGTCTATCTGTCTATCTGTCTATCTGTCTATCTGTCTATCTGTCTATCTGTCTATCTGTCTATCTGTCTATCTGTCTATCTGTCTATCTGTCTATCTGTCTATCTGTCTATCTGTCTATCTGTCTATCTGTCTATCTGTCTATCTGTCTATCTGTCTATCTGTCTATCTGTCTATCTGTCTATCTGTCTATCTGTCTATCTGTCTATCTGTCTATCTGTCTATCTGTCTATCTGTCTATCTGTCTATCTGTCTATCTGTCTATCTGTCTATCTGTCTATCTGTCTATCTGTCTATCTGTCTATCTGTCTATCTGTCTATCTGTCTATCTGTCTATCTGTCTATCTGTCTATCTGTCTATCTGTCTATCTGTCTATCTGTCTATCTGTCTATCTGTCTATCTGTCTATCTGTCTATCTGTCTATCTGTCTATCTGTCTATCTGTCTATCTGTCTATCTGTCTATCTGTCTATCTGTCTATCTGTCTATCTGTCTATCTGTCTATCTGTCTATCTGTCTATCTGTCTATCTGTCTATCTGTCTATCTGTCTATCTGTCTATCTGTCTATCTGTCTATCTGTCTATCTGTCTATCTGTCTATCTGTCTATCTGTCTATCTGTCTATCTGTCTATCTGTCTATCTGTCTATCTGTCTATCTGTCTATCTGTCTATCTGTCTATCTGTCTATCTGTCTATCTGTCTATCTGTCTATCTGTCTATCTGTCTATCTGTCTATCTGTCTATCTGTCTATCTGTCTATCTGTCTATCTGTCTATCTGTCTATCTGTCTATCTGTCTATCTGTCTATCTGTCTATCTGTCTATCTGTCTATCTGTCTATCTGTCTATCTGTCTATCTGTCTATCTGTCTATCTGTCTATCTGTCTATCTGTCTATCTGTCTATCTGTCTATCTGTCTATCTGTCTATCTGTCTATCTGTCTATCTGTCTATCTGTCTATCTGTCTATCTGTCTATCTGTCTATCTGTCTATCTGTCTATCTGTCTATCTGTCTATCTGTCTATCTGTCTATCTGTCTATCTGTCTATCTGTCTATCTGTCTATCTGTCTATCTGTCTATCTGTCTATCTGTCTATCTGTCTATCTGTCTATCTGTCTATCTGTCTATCTGTCTATCTGTCTATCTGTCTATCTGTCTATCTGTCTATCTGTCTATCTGTCTATCTGTCTATCTGTCTATCTGTCTATCTGTCTATCTGTCTATCTGTCTATCTGTCTATCTGTCTATCTGTCTATCTGTCTATCTGTCTATCTGTCTATCTGTCTATCTGTCTATCTGTCTATCTGTCTATCTGTCTATCTGTCTATCTGTCTATCTGTCTATCTGTCTATCTGTCTATCTGTCTATCTGTCTATCTGTCTATCTGTCTATCTGTCTATCTGTCTATCTGTCTATCTGTCTATCTGTCTATCTGTCTATCTGTCTATCTGTCTATCTGTCTATCTGTCTATCTGTCTATCTGTCTATCTGTCTATCTGTCTATCTGTCTATCTGTCTATCTGTCTATCTGTCTATCTGTCTATCTGTCTATCTGTCTATCTGTCTATCTGTCTATCTGTCTATCTGTCTATCTGTCTATCTGTCTATCTGTCTATCTGTCTATCTGTCTATCTGTCTATCTGTCTATCTGTCTATCTGTCTATCTGTCTATCTGTCTATCTGTCTATCTGTCTATCTGTCTATCTGTCTATCTGTCTATCTGTCTATCTGTCTATCTGTCTATCTGTCTATCTGTCTATCTGTCTATCTGTCTATCTGTCTATCTGTCTATCTGTCTATCTGTCTATCTGTCTATCTGTCTATCTGTCTATCTGTCTATCTGTCTATCTGTCTATCTGTCTATCTGTCTATCTGTCTATCTGTCTATCTGTCTATCTGTCTATCTGTCTATCTGTCTATCTGTCTATCTGTCTATCTGTCTATCTGTCTATCTGTCTATCTGTCTATCTGTCTATCTGTCTATCTGTCTATCTGTCTATCTGTCTATCTGTCTATCTGTCTATCTGTCTATCTGTCTATCTGTCTATCTGTCTATCTGTCTATCTGTCTATCTGTCTATCTGTCTATCTGTCTATCTGTCTATCTGTCTATCTGTCTATCTGTCTATCTGTCTATCTGTCTATCTGTCTATCTGTCTATCTGTCTATCTGTCTATCTGTCTATCTGTCTATCTGTCTATCTGTCTATCTGTCTATCTGTCTATCTGTCTATCTGTCTATCTGTCTATCTGTCTATCTGTCTATCTGTCTATCTGTCTATCTGTCTATCTGTCTATCTGTCTATCTGTCTATCTGTCTATCTGTCTATCTGTCTATCTGTCTATCTGTCTATCTGTCTATCTGTCTATCTGTCTATCTGTCTATCTGTCTATCTGTCTATCTGTCTATCTGTCTATCTGTCTATCTGTCTATCTGTCTATCTGTCTATCTGTCTATCTGTCTATCTGTCTATCTGTCTATCTGTCTATCTGTCTATCTGTCTATCTGTCTATCTGTCTATCTGTCTATCTGTCTATCTGTCTATCTGTCTATCTGTCTATCTGTCTATCTGTCTATCTGTCTATCTGTCTATCTGTCTATCTGTCTATCTGTCTATCTGTCTATCTGTCTATCTGTCTATCTGTCTATCTGTCTATCTGTCTATCTGTCTATCTGTCTATCTGTCTATCTGTCTATCTGTCTATCTGTCTATCTGTCTATCTGTCTATCTGTCTATCTGTCTATCTGTCTATCTGTCTATCTGTCTATCTGTCTATCTGTCTATCTGTCTATCTGTCTATCTGTCTATCTGTCTATCTGTCTATCTGTCTATCTGTCTATCTGTCTATCTGTCTATCTGTCTATCTGTCTATCTGTCTATCTGTCTATCTGTCTATCTGTCTATCTGTCTATCTGTCTATCTGTCTATCTGTCTATCTGTCTATCTGTCTATCTGTCTATCTGTCTATCTGTCTATCTGTCTATCTGTCTATCTGTCTATCTGTCTATCTGTCTATCTGTCTATCTGTCTATCTGTCTATCTGTCTATCTGTCTATCTGTCTATCTGTCTATCTGTCTATCTGTCTATCTGTCTATCTGTCTATCTGTCTATCTGTCTATCTGTCTATCTGTCTATCTGTCTATCTGTCTATCTGTCTATCTGTCTATCTGTCTATCTGTCTATCTGTCTATCTGTCTATCTGTCTATCTGTCTACCTGCCTATCTTGTCTATCTGTCTATCTGTCTATCTGTCTATCTGTCTATCTGTCTACCTGCCTATCTGTCTATCTGTCTACCTGCCTATCTGTCTATCTGTCTACCTGCCTATCTTGTCTATCTGTCTATCTGTCTATCTGTCTATCTGTCTATCTGTCTATCTGTCTATCTGTCTATCTGTCTATCTGTCTATCTGTCTACCTGTCTACCTGTCTACCTGTCTACCTGTCTACCTGTCTACCTGTCTACCTGTCTACCTGTCTACCTGTCTACCTGTCTACCTGTCTACCTGTCTACCTGTCTACCTGTCTACCTGTCTACCTGTCTACCTGTCTACCTGTCTACCTGTCTACCTGTCTACCTGTCTACCTGTCTACCTGTCTACCTGTCTACCTGTCTACCTGTCTACCTGTCTACCTGTCTACCTGTCTACCTGTCTACCTGTCTACCTGTCTACCTGTCTACCTGTCGACCTGTCGACCTGTCGACCTGTCGACCTGTCGACCTGTCGACCTGTCGACCTGTCGACCTGTCGATCTGTCGACCTGTCGACCTGTCGACCTGTCGACCTGTCGACCTGTCGACCTGTCGACCTGTCGACCTGTCGACCTGTCGACCTGTCTATCTATCGATCTGTCTATCTGTCGACCTGTCGACCTGTCTATCTGTCGACCTGTCGACCTGTCTATCTGTCGACCTGTCTATCTATCGATCTGTCGACCTGTCGACCTGTCTATCTATCGACCTGTCTATCTATCGACCTGTCGACCTGTCGACCTGTCTATCTGTCGACCTGTCGACCTGTCTATCTGTCGACCTGTCGACCTGTCGACCTGTCGACCTGTCTATCTGTCGACCTGTCTATCTATCGATCTGTCGACCTGTCGACCTGTCGACCTGTCTATCTGTCGACCTGTCTATCTATCGATCTGTCGACCTGTCGACCTGTCGACCTGTCTATCTATCGACCTGTCGACCTGTCGACCTGTCGACCTGTCGACCTGTCGACCTGTCGACCTGTCGACCTGTCGACCTGTCGACCTGTCGACCTGTCTATCTATCGATCTATCGATCTGTCGACCTGTCTATCTGTCTATCTGTCGACCTGTCGACCTGTCGACCTGTCGACCTGTCGACCTGTCGACCTGTCTATCTGTCTATCTGTCTATCTGTCTATCTGTCTATCTGTCTATCTGTCTATCTGTCTATCTGTCTATCTGTCTATCTGTCTATCTGTCTATCTGTCTATCTGTCTATCTGTCTATCTGTCTATCTGTCTATCTGTCTATCTGTCTATCTGTCTATCTGTCTATCTGTCGACCTGTCGACCTGTCGACCTGTCGACCTGTCGACCTGTCGACCTGTCGACCTGTCGACCTGTCGACCTGTCGACCTGTCGACCTGTCGACCTGTCGACCTGTCGACCTGTCGACCTGTCGACCTGTCGACCTGTCGACCTGTCGACCTGTCGACCTGTCGACCTGTCGACCTGTCGACCTGTCGACCTGTCGACCTGTCGACCTGTCGACCTGTCGACCTGTCGACCTGTCGACCTGTCGACCTGTCGACCTGTCGACCTGTCGACCTGTCGACCTGTCGACCTGTCGACCTGTCGACCTGTCGACCTGTCGACCTGTCGACCTGTCGACCTGTCGACCTGTCGACCTGTCGACCTGTCGACCTGTCGACCTGTCGACCTGTCGACCTGTCGACCTGTCGACCTGTCTATCTATCGATCTGTCTATCTGTCGACCTGTCGACCTGTCTATCTGTCGACCTGTCTATCTATCGATCTGTCGACCTGTCTATCTATCGATCTGTCGACCTGTCGACCTGTCTATCTATCGACCTGTCTATCTATCGATCTGTCGACCTGTCTATCTATCGATCTGTCGACCTGTCTATCTATCGATCTGTCGACCTGTCTATCTGTCGACCTGTCTATCTGTCGACCTGTCGACCTGTCGACCTGTCTATCTGTCGACCTGTCTATCTATCGATCTGTCGACCTGTCGACCTGTCTATCTATCGATCTGTCGACCTGTCTATCTATCGACCTGTCGACCTGTCGACCTGTCGACCTGTCGACCTGTCGACCTGTCGACCTGTCGACCTGTCGACCTGTCGACCTGTCGACCTGTCGACCTGTCGACCTGTCGACCTGTCGACCTGTCTATCTATCGATCTGTCGACCTGTCTATCTATCGATCTGTCGACCTGTCTATCTATCGATCTGTCGACCTGTCGACCTGTCTATCTATCGACCTGTCTATCTATCGATCTGTCGACCTGTCGACCTGTCTATCTATCGACCTGTCTATCTATCGATCTGTCGACCTGTCGATCTATCGATCTGTCGACCTGTCGACCTGTCTATCTATCGATCTGTCGACCTGTCTATCTGTCGACCTGTCGATCTGTCTATCTATCGATCTGTCGACCTGTCGACCTGTCTATCTATCGATCTGTCGACCTGTCGACCTGTCTATCTATCGATCTGTCGACCTGTCGACCTGTCTATCTATCGATCTGTCGACCTGTCGACCTGTCTATCTATCGACCTGTCTATCTATCGACCTGTCGACCTGTCGATCTGTCTATCTGTCTATCTGTCTATCTGTCGACCTGTCGACCTGTCTATCTATCGATCTGTCGACCTGTCTATCTGTCGACCTGTCTATCTGTCGACCTGTCGACCTGTCGACCTGTCGACCTGTCGACCTGTCGACCTGTCGACCTGTCGACCTGTCGACCTGTCGACCTGTCGATCTGTCGACCTGTCGATCTGTCGACCTGTCGATCTGTCGACCTGTCTATCTATCGACCTGTCGACCTGTCTATCTATCGACCTGTCGACCTGTCGATCTGTCGACCTGTCGACCTGTCGATCTGTCGACCTGTCGACCTGTCGATCTGTCGATCTGTCGATCTGTCGACCTGTCGACCTGTCGACCTGTCGACCTGTCGACCTGTCGACCTGTCGACCTGTCGACCTGTCGACCTGTCTATCTGTCTATCTGTCTATCTGTCTATCTGTCTATCTGTCTATCTGTCTATCTGTCTATCTGTCTATCTGTCTATCTGTCTATCTGTCTATCTGTCTATCTGTCTATCTGTCTATCTGTCTATCTGTCTATCTGTCTATCTGTCTATCTGTCTATCTGTCTATCTGTCTATCTGTCTATCTGTCTATCTGTCTATCTGTCTATCTGTCTATCTGTCTATCTGTCTATCTGTCTATCTGTCTATCTGTCTATCTGTCTATCTGTCTATCTGTCGACCTGTCTATCTGTCGACCTGTCGACCTGTCGACCTGTCGACCTGTCGACCTGTCGACCTGTCGACCTGTCGACCTGTCGACCTGTCGACCTGTCGACCTGTCGACCTGTCGACCTGTCGACCTGTCGACCTGTCGACCTGTCGACCTGTCGACCTGTCGACCTGTCGACCTGTCTATCTATCGATCTGTCGACCTGTCTATCTATCGATCTGTCGACCTGTCTATCTATCGATCTGTCGATCTGTCGACCTGTCGACCTGTCGACCTGTCGACCTGTCGACCTGTCGATCTGTCGACCTGTCGACCTGTCGACCTGTCTATCTGTCGACCTGTCGACCTGTCTATCTATCGATCTATCGATCTGTCGACCTGTCGACCTGTCGACCTGTCGACCTGTCGACCTGTCGACCTGTCGACCTGTCGACCTGTCGACCTGTCGACCTGTCTATCTGTCGACCTGTCTATCTATCGATCTGTCGACCTGTCGACCTGTCTATCTATCGATCTGTCGACCTGTCTATCTGTCGACCTGTCGACCTGTCTATCTATCGATCTGTCGACCTGTCTATCTGTCGATCTGTCGACCTGTCTATCTGTCGACCTGTCGATCTGTCGACCTGTCTATCTGTCGACCTGTCGACCTGTCTATCTGTCGACCTGTCTATCTATCGATCTGTCGACCTGTCGACCTGTCTATCTATCGATCTGTCGACCTGTCGACCTGTCTATCTGTCGACCTGTCTATCTATCGACCTGTCGACCTGTCGACCTGTCGACCTGTCGATCTGTCGACCTGTCGACCTGTCGACCTGTCTATCTGTCGACCTGTCTATCTATCGATCTGTCGACCTGTCGACCTGTCTATCTATCGATCTGTCTATCTGTCTATCTGTCTATCTGTCTATCTGTCTATCTGTCTATCTGTCTATCTGTCTATCTGTCTATCTGTCTATCTGTCTATCTGTCTATCTGTCTATCTGTCTATCTGTCTATCTGTCTATCTGTCTATCTGTCTATCTGTCTATCTGTCGACCTGTCGACCTGTCTATCTGTCGACCTGTCTATCTATCGATCTGTCGACCTGTCGACCTGTCTATCTATCGATCTGTCGACCTGTCGACCTGTCTATCTGTCGACCTGTCTATCTATCGACCTGTCGACCTGTCGACCTGTCGACCTGTCGATCTGTCGACCTGTCGACCTGTCGACCTGTCTATCTGTCGACCTGTCTATCTATCGATCTGTCGACCTGTCGACCTGTCTATCTATCGATCTGTCTATCTGTCTATCTGTCTATCTGTCTATCTGTCTATCTGTCTATCTGTCTATCTGTCTATCTGTCTATCTGTCTATCTGTCTATCTGTCTATCTGTCTATCTGTCTATCTGTCTATCTGTCTATCTGTCTATCTGTCTATCTGTCTATCTGTCGACCTGTCGACCTGTCTATCTATCGATCTGTCGACCTGTCTATCTATCGACCTGTCTATCTATCGATCTGTCTATCTGTCTATCTGTCTATCTGTCTATCTGTCTATCTGTCTATCTGTCTATCTGTCTATCTGTCTATCTGTCTATCTGTCTATCTGTCTATCTGTCTATCTGTCTATCTGTCTATCTGTCTATCTGTCTATCTGTCTATCTGTCTATCTGTCTATCTGTCTATCTGTCTATCTGTCTATCTGTCTATCTGTCTATCTGTCTATCTGTCTATCTGTCTATCTGTCTATCTGTCTATCTGTCTATCTGTCTATCTGTCGACCTGTCTATCTGTCTATCTGTCTATCTGTCTATCTGTCTATCTGTCTATCTGTCTATCTGTCTATCTGTCTATCTGTCTATCTGTCTATCTGTCTATCTGTCTATCTGTCTATCTGTCGATCTGTCGATCTGTCGACCTGTCTATCTATCGACCTGTCGATCTGTCGATCTGTCGACCTGTCTATCTATCGACCTGTCTATCTATCGACCTGTCGACCTGTCTATCTATCGACCTGTCGACCTGTCGACCTGTCGACCTGTCGACCTGTCGACCTGTCGACCTGTCGACCTGTCGACCTGTCGACCTGTCTATCTATCGATCTGTCGACCTGTCGACCTGTCTATCTATCGACCTGTCGACCTGTCTATCTGTCGACCTGTCGACCTGTCTATCTATCGATCTGTCGACCTGTCTATCTGTCGATCTGTCGACCTGTCTATCTGTCGACCTGTCGATCTGTCGACCTGTCTATCTGTCGACCTGTCGACCTGTCTATCTGTCGACCTGTCGACCTGTCGACCTGTCTATCTGTCGACCTGTCTATCTATCGATCTGTCGACCTGTCGACCTGTCTATCTATCGATCTGTCGACCTGTCGACCTGTCTATCTGTCGACCTGTCTATCTATCGACCTGTCGACCTGTCGACCTGTCGACCTGTCGACCTGTCGATCTGTCGACCTGTCGACCTGTCGACCTGTCTATCTGTCGACCTGTCTATCTATCGATCTGTCGACCTGTCGACCTGTCTATCTATCGATCTGTCGACCTGTCTATCTGTCTATCTGTCTATCTGTCTATCTGTCTATCTGTCTATCTGTCTATCTGTCTATCTGTCTATCTGTCTATCTGTCTATCTGTCTATCTGTCTATCTGTCTATCTGTCTATCTGTCTATCTGTCTATCTGTCGACCTGTCGACCTGTCGACCTGTCGACCTGTCTATCTATCGATCTGTCGACCTGTCGACCTGTCTATCTATCGATCTATCGATCTGTCGACCTGTCGACCTGTCGATCTGTCGATCTGTCGACCTGTCTATCTATCGACCTGTCGATCTGTCGATCTGTCGACCTGTCTATCTATCGACCTGTCTATCTATCGACCTGTCGACCTGTCTATCTATCGACCTGTCGACCTGTCGACCTGTCGACCTGTCGACCTGTCGACCTGTCGACCTGTCGACCTGTCGACCTGTCGACCTGTCGACCTGTCTATCTATCGATCTGTCGACCTGTCGACCTGTCTATCTATCGACCTGTCGACCTGTCTATCTATCGATCTGTCGACCTGTCTATCTATCGATCTGTCGACCTGTCTATCTATCGATCTGTCGACCTGTCGACCTGTCGACCTGTCGACCTGTCGACCTGTCTATCTATCGATCTGTCGACCTGTCGACCTGTCTATCTATCGACCTGTCGACCTGTCGACCTGTCTATCTGTCGACCTGTCTATCTGTCGACCTGTCTATCTGTCGACCTGTCTATCTGTCGACCTGTCTATCTGTCGACCTGTCTATCTGTCGACCTGTCTATCTGTCGACCTGTCTATCTGTCGACCTGTCTATCTGTCGACCTGTCTATCTGTCGACCTGTCTATCTGTCGACCTGTCTATCTGTCGACCTGTCTATCTGTCGACCTGTCTATCTGTCGACCTGTCTATCTGTCGACCTGTCTATCTGTCGACCTGTCTATCTGTCGACCTGTCTATCTGTCGACCTGTCTATCTGTCGACCTGTCTATCTGTCGACCTGTCTATCTGTCGACCTGTCTATCTGTCGACCTGTCTATCTGTCGACCTGTCTATCTGTCGACCTGTCGACCTGTCTATCTATCGATCTGTCGACCTGTCGATCTGTCGATCTGTCGACCTGTCGATCTGTCTATCTATCGACCTGTCTATCTGTCGACCTGTCTATCTGTCGACCTGTCTATCTGTCGACCTGTCTATCTGTCGACCTGTCTATCTGTCGACCTGTCTATCTGTCGACCTGTCTATCTGTCGACCTGTCTATCTGTCGACCTGTCTATCTGTCGACCTGTCTATCTGTCGACCTGTCTATCTGTCGACCTGTCGACCTGTCTATCTGTCGACCTGTCTATCTGTCGACCTGTCTATCTATCGATCTGTCGACCTGTCTATCTATCGATCTGTCGACCTGTCGACCTGTCGACCTGTCTATCTATCGATCTGTCGACCTGTCGACCTGTCGACCTGTCTATCTGTCGACCTGTCTATCTGTCGACCTGTCTATCTGTCGACCTGTCTATCTATCGACCTGTCTATCTATCGATCTGTCGACCTGTCTATCTATCGATCTGTCGACCTGTCGACCTGTCGACCTGTCGACCTGTCTATCTGTCGACCTGTCTATCTGTCGACCTGTCTATCTGTCGACCTGTCTATCTGTCGACCTGTCTATCTGTCGACCTGTCTATCTGTCGACCTGTCTATCTGTCGACCTGTCTATCTGTCGACCTGTCTATCTGTCGACCTGTCTATCTGTCGACCTGTCTATCTGTCGACCTGTCTATCTGTCGACCTGTCTATCTGTCGACCTGTCTATCTGTCGACCTGTCTATCTGTCGACCTGTCTATCTGTCGACCTGTCTATCTGTCGACCTGTCTATCTGTCGACCTGTCTATCTGTCGACCTGTCTATCTGTCGACCTGTCTATCTGTCGACCTGTCTATCTGTCGACCTGTCTATCTGTCGACCTGTCTATCTGTCGACCTGTCTATCTGTCGACCTGTCTATCTGTCGACCTGTCTATCTGTCGACCTGTCTATCTGTCGACCTGTCTATCTGTCGACCTGTCTATCTGTCGACCTGTCTATCTGTCGACCTGTCTATCTGTCGACCTGTCTATCTGTCGACCTGTCTATCTGTCGACCTGTCTATCTGTCGACCTGTCTATCTGTCGACCTGTCTATCTGTCGACCTGTCGACCTGTCTATCTATCGATCTGTCGACCTGTCTATCTATCGATCTGTCTATCTATCGATCTGTCGACCTGTCGACCTGTCTATCTATCGATCTGTCGACCTGTCTATCTATCGATCTGTCGACCTGTCGACCTGTCGACCTGTCTATCTATCGATCTGTCGACCTGTCGACCTGTCGACCTGTCTATCTGTCGACCTGTCTATCTGTCGACCTGTCTATCTGTCGACCTGTCTATCTGTCGACCTGTCTATCTGTCGACCTGTCTATCTGTCGACCTGTCTATCTGTCGACCTGTCTATCTATCGACCTGTCTATCTATCGATCTGTCGACCTGTCTATCTATCGATCTGTCGACCTGTCGACCTGTCGACCTGTCTATCTATCGACCTGTCGACCTGTCGACCTGTCGACCTGTCTATCTGTCGACCTGTCTATCTGTCGACCTGTCTATCTGTCGACCTGTCTATCTGTCGACCTGTCTATCTGTCGACCTGTCTATCTGTCGACCTGTCTATCTGTCGACCTGTCTATCTGTCGACCTGTCTATCTGTCGACCTGTCTATCTGTCGACCTGTCTATCTGTCGACCTGTCTATCTGTCGACCTGTCTATCTGTCGACCTGTCTATCTGTCGACCTGTCTATCTGTCGACCTGTCTATCTGTCGACCTGTCTATCTGTCGACCTGTCTATCTGTCGACCTGTCTATCTGTCGACCTGTCTATCTGTCGACCTGTCTATCTGTCGACCTGTCTATCTGTCGACCTGTCTATCTGTCGACCTGTCTATCTGTCGACCTGTCTATCTGTCGACCTGTCTATCTGTCGACCTGTCTATCTGTCGACCTGTCTATCTGTCGACCTGTCTATCTGTCGACCTGTCTATCTGTCGACCTGTCTATCTGTCGACCTGTCTATCTGTCGACCTGTCTATCTGTCGACCTGTCTATCTGTCGACCTGTCTATCTGTCGACCTGTCTATCTGTCGACCTGTCTATCTGTCGACCTGTCTATCTGTCGACCTGTCTATCTGTCGACCTGTCTATCTGTCGACCTGTCTATCTGTCGACCTGTCTATCTGTCGACCTGTCTATCTGTCGACCTGTCTATCTGTCGACCTGTCTATCTGTCGACCTGTCTATCTGTCGACCTGTCTATCTGTCGACCTGTCTATCTGTCGACCTGTCTATCTGTCGACCTGTCTATCTGTCGACCTGTCTATCTGTCGACCTGTCTATCTGTCGACCTGTCTATCTGTCGACCTGTCTATCTGTCGACCTGTCTATCTGTCGACCTGTCTATCTGTCGACCTGTCTATCTGTCGACCTGTCGACCTGTCTATCTATCGATCTGTCTATCTATCGACCTGTCGACCTGTCGACCTGTCTATCTATCGACCTGTCGACCTGTCGACCTGTCTATCTATCGACCTGTCGACCTGTCGACCTGTCTATCTATCGACCTGTCGACCTGTCGACCTGTCTATCTATCGACCTGTCTATCTATCGACCTGTCGACCTGTCGACCTGTCGACCTGTCGACCTGTCGACCTGTCTATCTATCGATCTGTCGACCTGTCGACCTGTCGACCTGTCTATCTATCGACCTGTCGACCTGTCTATCTGTCGACCTGTCTATCTATCGACCTGTCTATCTATCGACCTGTCTATCTATCGACCTGTCTATCTATCGACCTGTCTATCTATCGACCTGTCTATCTATCGACCTGTCTATCTATCGACCTGTCTATCTATCGACCTGTCGACCTGTCGACCTGTCGACCTGTCGACCTGTCGACCTGTCTATCTATCGACCTGTCGACCTGTCTATCTATCGACCTGTCTATCTATCGATCTGTCGACCTGTCTATCTATCGATCTGTCTATCTATCGACCTGTCTATCTGTCGACCTGTCTATCTGTCGACCTGTCTATCTGTCGACCTGTCTATCTGTCGACCTGTCTATCTGTCGACCTGTCTATCTATCGACCTGTCGACCTGTCTATCTATCGATCTGTCGACCTGTCTATCTATCGATCTGTCGACCTGTCGACCTGTCTATCTATCGACCTGTCGACCTGTCGACCTGTCTATCTATCGACCTGTCGACCTGTCGACCTGTCTATCTATCGACCTGTCTATCTATCGACCTGTCTATCTATCGACCTGTCTATCTATCGACCTGTCTATCTATCGACCTGTCTATCTATCGACCTGTCTATCTATCGACCTGTCTATCTATCGACCTGTCTATCTATCGACCTGTCTATCTATCGACCTGTCTATCTATCGACCTGTCTATCTATCGACCTGTCTATCTATCGACCTGTCGACCTGTCGACCTGTCGACCTGTCGACCTGTCGACCTGTCGACCTGTCGACCTGTCGACCTGTCGACCTGTCGACCTGTCTATCTGTCGACCTGTCGACCTGTCTATCTATCGATCTGTCGACCTGTCTATCTGTCGACCTGTCTATCTGTCGACCTGTCTATCTGTCGACCTGTCTATCTGTCGACCTGTCTATCTGTCGACCTGTCTATCTGTCGACCTGTCTATCTGTCGACCTGTCTATCTGTCGACCTGTCTATCTGTCGACCTGTCTATCTGTCGACCTGTCGACCTGTCGACCTGTCTATCTGTCGACCTGTCTATCTGTCGACCTGTCTATCTGTCGACCTGTCTATCTGTCGACCTGTCTATCTGTCGACCTGTCTATCTGTCGACCTGTCGACCTGTCGACCTGTCTATCTGTCGACCTGTCTATCTGTCGACCTGTCTATCTATCGACCTGTCGACCTGTCTATCTATCGATCTGTCGACCTGTCTATCTATCGATCTGTCGACCTGTCTATCTGTCGACCTGTCTATCTGTCGACCTGTCTATCTGTCGACCTGTCTATCTGTCGACCTGTCTATCTGTCGACCTGTCGACCTGTCGACCTGTCGACCTGTCGACCTGTCGACCTGTCGACCTGTCGACCTGTCGACCTGTCGACCTGTCGACCTGTCGACCTGTCGACCTGTCGACCTGTCGACCTGTCGACCTGTCGACCTGTCGACCTGTCTATCTGTCGACCTGTCGACCTGTCTATCTGTCGACCTGTCTATCTATCGACCTGTCGACCTGTCGACCTGTCGACCTGTCTATCTGTCTATCTGTCTATCTGTCGACCTGTCGACCTGTCGACCTGTCGACCTGTCGACCTGTCGACCTGTCGACCTGTCGACCTGTCGACCTGTCGACCTGTCTATCTATCGACCTGTCTATCTATCGACCTGTCGACCTGTCGACCTGTCTATCTATCGACCTGTCTATCTATCGACCTGTCGACCTGTCGACCTGTCGACCTGTCTATCTATCGACCTGTCGACCTGTCTATCTGTCTATCTGTCTATCTGTCTATCTGTCGACCTGTCGACCTGTCGATCTGTCTATCTGTCGACCTGTCGACCTGTCTATCTGTCGACCTGTCTATCTATCGACCTGTCTATCTATCGACCTGTCGACCTGTCGACCTGTCGACCTGTCGACCTGTCGACCTGTCGACCTGTCGACCTGTCGACCTGTCGACCTGTCGACCTGTCGACCTGTCGACCTGTCGACCTGTCGACCTGTCGACCTGTCGACCTGTCGACCTGTCGACCTGTCGACCTGTCGACCTGTCTATCTATCGATCTGTCGACCTGTCGACCTGTCGACCTGTCTATCTATCGACCTGTCTATCTATCGACCTGTCTATCTATCGACCTGTCGACCTGTCGACCTGTCGACCTGTCTATCTGTCGACCTGTCGACCTGTCGACCTGTCGACCTGTCGACCTGTCGACCTGTCGACCTGTCGACCTGTCGACCTGTCGACCTGTCGACCTGTCGACCTGTCGACCTGTCGATCTGTCGACCTGTCGATCTGTCGACCTGTCGATCT
Source organism: Carcharodon carcharias (assembly GCF_017639515.1). Taxonomy (NCBI): domain Eukaryota; kingdom Metazoa; phylum Chordata; class Chondrichthyes; order Lamniformes; family Lamnidae; genus Carcharodon; species Carcharodon carcharias. Next base: position 94,139 of record NW_024470577.1, on the reverse strand, counting down.
GTCGACCTGTCGATCTGTCGACCTGTCTATCTATCGACCTGTCGACCTGTCTATCTATCGACCTGTCGACCTGTCGATCTGTCGACCTGTCGATCTGTCGACCTGTCGATCTGTCGACCTGTCGATCTGTCGACCTGTCTATCTATCGACCTGTCGACCTGTCTATCTATCGACCTGTCGACCTGTCGATCTGTCGACCTGTCGACCTGTCGATCTGTCGACCTGTCGACCTGTCGACCTGTCGACCTGTCGACCTGTCGACCTGTCGACCTGTCGACCTGTCGACCTGTCTATCTGTCTATCTGTCTATCTGTCTATCTGTCTATCTGTCTATCTGTCTATCTGTCTATCTGTCTATCTGTCTATCTGTCTATCTGTCTATCTGTCTATCTGTCTATCTGTCTATCTGTCTATCTGTCGACCTGTCGACCTGTCGACCTGTCGACCTGTCGACCTGTCGACCTGTCGACCTGTCGACCTGTCGACCTGTCGACCTGTCGACCTGTCGACCTGTCGACCTGTCGATCTGTCGACCTGTCGATCTGTCGATCTGTCGACCTGTCGACCTGTCGACCTGTCGACCTGTCGACCTGTCGATCTGTCGACCTGTCTATCTATCGATCTTTCGACCTGTCTATCTGTCGACCTGTCGACCTGTCTATCTGTCGACCTGTCGACCTGTCTATCTATCGATCTGTCGACCTGTCTATCTATCGATCTGTCGATCTGTCGACCTGTCTATCTATCGATCTGTCGATCTGTCGACCTGTCGACCTGTCGACCTGTCGACCTGTCGACCTGTCGATCTGTCGACCTGTCTATCTATCGATCTTTCGACCTGTCTATCTGTCGACCTGTCGACCTGTCGATCTGTCGACCTGTCGATCTGTCGACCTGTCGACCTGTCGACCTGTCGACCTGTCGACCTGTCGACCTGTCGACCTGTCGACCTGTCGACCTGTCGACCTGTCGACCTGTCGACCTGTCGACCTGTCGACCTGTCGACCTGTCGACCTGTCGACCTGTCGACCTGTCGACCTGTCGACCTGTCTATCTGTCGACCTGTCTATCTATCGATCTGTCGACCTGTCTACCTATCGATCTGTCGACCTGTCGACCTGTCTATCTATCGACCTGTCGATCTGTCTATCTGTCTATCTGTCGACCTGTCGATCTGTCTATCTATCGATCTGTCGACCTGTCGACCTGTCTATCTATCGATCTGTCGACCTGTCGACCTGTCTATCTATCGATCTGTCGACCTGTCGACCTGTCTATCTATCGACCTGTCTATCTGTCGACCTGTCGACCTGTCGATCTGTCTATCTGTCTATCTGTCTATCTGTCTATCTGTCGACCTGTCTATCTATCGATCTGTCGACCTGTCTATCTGTCGACCTGTCTATCTATCGACCTGTCTATCTATCGACCTGTCGACCTGTCTATCTGTCGACCTGTCGACCTGTCTATCTGTCGATCTGTCGACCTGTCTATCTGTCGACCTGTCGACCTGTCGACCTGTCTATCTGTCTATCTGTCTATCTGTCTATCTGTCGACCTGTCGACCTGTCGACCTGTCGACCTGTCGACCTGTCGACCTGTCGACCTGTCTATCTATCGACCTGTCTATCTATCGACCTGTCGACCTGTCGACCTGTCTATCTATCGACCTGTCTATCTATCGACCTGTCGACCTGTCGACCTGTCGACCTGTCTATCTATCGACCTGTCGACCTGTCTATCTGTCTATCTGTCTATCTGTCTATCTGTCGACCTGTCGACCTGTCGATCTGTCGATCTGTCGACCTGTCGACCTGTCTATCTGTCGACCTGTCGACCTGTCTATCTGTCGACCTGTCTATCTATCGACCTGTCTATCTATCGACCTGTCGACCTGTCGACCTGTTGACCTGTCGACCTGTCGACCTGTCGACCTGTCGACCTGTCGACCTGTCGACCTGTCGACCTGTCGACCTGTCGACCTGTCGACCTGTCGACCTGTCGACCTGTCGACCTGTCGACCTGTCGACCTGTCGACCTGTCGACCTGTCTATCTATCGATCTGTCGACCTGTCGACCTGTCGACCTGTCTATCTATCGACCTGTCTATCTATCGACCTGTCGACCTGTCGACCTGTCGACCTGTCGACCTGTCGACCTGTCGACCTGTCGACCTGTCGACCTGTCGACCTGTCGACCTGTCGACCTGTCGACCTGTCTATCTATCGACCTGTCGACCTGTCTATCTATCGACCTGTCTATCTGTCGACCTGTCTATCTATCGATCTGTCGACCTGTCGACCTGTCTATCTATCGATCTGTCGACCTGTCGACCTGTCTATCTATCGATCTGTCGACCTGTCGACCTGTCTATCTATCGATCTGTCGACCTGTCTATCTGTCGACCTGTCGACCTGTCGACCTGTCTATCTGTCGACCTGTCGACCTGTCGACCTGTCTATCTGTCGACCTGTCTATCTGTCGACCTGTCTATCTATCGATCTGTCGACCTGTCGACCTGTCTATCTATCGATCTGTCGACCTGTCTATCTATCGATCTGTCGACCTGTCGACCTGTCTATCTATCGACCTGTCTATCTATCGACCTGTCGACCTGTCGACCTGTCGACCTGTCGACCTGTCTATCTGTCGACCTGTCGACCTGTCGACCTGTCGACCTGTCGACCTGTCGACCTGTCTATCTATCGATCTGTCGACCTGTCGACCTGTCGACCTGTCTATCTGTCGACCTGTCTATCTATCGATCTGTCGACCTGTCGACCTGTCTATCTATCGACCTGTCGACCTGTCGACCTGTCGACCTGTCGACCTGTCGACCTGTCGACCTGTCGACCTGTCGACCTGTCGACCTGTCGACCTGTCGACCTGTCGACCTGTCTATCTATCGATCTATCGATCTGTCGACCTGTCTATCTGTCGACCTGTCGACCTGTCGACCTGTCGACCTGTCTATCTGTCTATCTGTCGACCTGTCGACCTGTCGACCTGTCGACCTGTCGACCTGTCGACCTGTCGACCTGTCGACCTGTCTATCTATCGATCTGTCGACCTGTCGACCTGTCTATCTGTCGACCTGTCGACCTGTCTATCTATCGATCTGTCGACCTGTCTATCTATCGATCTGTCGACCTGTCTATCTATCGATCTGTCGACCTGTCTATCTATCGATCTGTCGACCTGTCGACCTGTCTATCTATCGACCTGTCTATCTATCGATCTGTCGACCTGTCTATCTATCGATCTGTCGACCTGTCTATCTATCGATCTGTCGACCTGTCTATCTATCGATCTGTCGACCTGTCTATCTGTCGACCTGTCTATCTGTCGACCTGTCGACCTGTCGACCTGTCTATCTGTCGACCTGTCTATCTATCGATCTGTCGACCTGTCGACCTGTCTATCTATCGATCTGTCGACCTGTCTATCTATCGACCTGTCGACCTGTCGACCTGTCGACCTGTCGACCTGTCGACCTGTCGACCTGTCGACCTGTCGACCTGTCGACCTGTCGACCTGTCTATCTATCGATCTGTCGACCTGTCGACCTGTCGACCTGTCGACCTGTCGACCTGTCGACCTGTCGACCTGTCGACCTGTCGACCTGTCGACCTGTCGACCTGTCGACCTGTCTATCTATCGATCTGTCGACCTGTCTATCTATCGATCTGTCGACCTGTCTATCTATCGATCTGTCGACCTGTCGACCTGTCTATCTATCGACCTGTCTATCTATCGATCTGTCGACCTGTCGACCTGTCTATCTATCGACCTGTCTATCTATCGATCTGTCGACCTGTCTATCTATCGATCTGTCGACCTGTCGACCTGTCTATCTATCGATCTGTCGACCTGTCTATCTGTCGACCTGTCGATCTGTCTATCTATCGATCTGTCGACCTGTCGACCTGTCTATCTATCGATCTGTCGACCTGTCGACCTGTCTATCTATCGATCTGTCGACCTGTCGACCTGTCTATCTATCGACCTGTCTATCTATCGACCTGTCGACCTGTCGACCTGTCGATCTGTCTATCTGTCGATCTGTCGACCTGTCGACCTGTCTATCTATCGATCTGTCGACCTGTCTATCTGTCGACCTGTCTATCTGTCGACCTGTCTATCTGTCGACCTGTCTATCTGTCGACCTGTCGACCTGTCGACCTGTCGACCTGTCGACCTGTCGACCTGTCGACCTGTCGACCTGTCGACCTGTCGACCTGTCGACCTGTCGATCTGTCGACCTGTCGATCTGTCGACCTGTCGATCTGTCGACCTGTCTATCTATCGACCTGTCGACCTGTCTATCTATCGACCTGTCGACCTGTCGATCTGTCGACCTGTCGACCTGTCGATCTGTCGACCTGTCGACCTGTCGACCTGTCGACCTGTCGACCTGTCGACCTGTCGACCTGTCGACCTGTCGACCTGTCTATCTGTCTATCTGTCTATCTGTCTATCTGTCTATCTGTCTATCTGTCTATCTGTCTATCTGTCTATCTGTCTATCTGTCTATCTGTCTATCTGTCTATCTGTCTATCTGTCTATCTGTCTATCTGTCTATCTGTCTATCTGTCTATCTGTCGACCTGTCGACCTGTCGACCTGTCGACCTGTCGACCTGTCGACCTGTCGACCTGTCGACCTGTCGACCTGTCGACCTGTCGACCTGTCGACCTGTCGATCTGTCGATCTGTCGACCTGTCGATCTGTCGACCTGTCGACCTGTCGACCTGTCGACCTGTCGACCTGTCGATCTGTCGACCTGTCTATCTATCGATCTTTCGACCTGTCTATCTGTCGACCTGTCGACCTGTCTATCTGTCGACCTGTCGACCTGTCTATCTATCGATCTGTCGACCTGTCTATCTATCGATCTGTCGATCTGTCGACCTGTCTATCTATCGATCTGTCGATCTGTCGACCTGTCGACCTGTCGACCTGTCGACCTGTCGACCTGTCGACCTGTCGACCTGTCTATCTATCGATCTTTCGACCTGTCTATCTGTCGACCTGTCGACCTGTCGATCTGTCGACCTGTCGATCTGTCGACCTGTCGACCTGTCGACCTGTCGACCTGTCGACCTGTCGACCTGTCGACCTGTCGACCTGTCGACCTGTCGACCTGTCGACCTGTCGACCTGTCGACCTGTCGACCTGTCGACCTGTCGACCTGTCGACCTGTCTATCTGTCGACCTGTCTATCTATCGATCTGTCGACCTGTCGACCTGTCTATCTATCGATCTGTCGACCTGTCTATCTATCGATCTGTCGACCTGTCTATCTGTCGACCTGTCGACCTGTCTATCTATCGATCTGTCGACCTGTCGACCTGTCTATCTATCGATCTGTCGACCTGTCGACCTGTCTATCTATCGATCTGTCGACCTGTCGACCTGTCTATCTATCGACCTGTCTATCTATCGACCTGTCGACCTGTCGACCTGTCGACCTGTCGATCTGTCGACCTGTCGACCTGTCGACCTGTCTATCTGTCGACCTGTCTATCTATCGATCTGTCGACCTGTCGACCTGTCTATCTATCGATCTGTCGACCTGTCTATCTGTCTATCTGTCTATCTGTCTATCTGTCTATCTGTCTATCTGTCTATCTGTCTATCTGTCTATCTGTCTATCTGTCTATCTGTCTATCTGTCTATCTGTCTATCTGTCTATCTGTCGACCTGTCTATCTGTCGACCTGTCTATCTGTCGACCTGTCTATCTGTCGACCTGTCTATCTGTCGACCTGTCTATCTGTCGACCTGTCTATCTGTCGACCTGTCTATCTGTCGACCTGTCTATCTGTCGACCTGTCTATCTGTCGACCTGTCTATCTGTCGACCTGTCTATCTGTCGACCTGTCTATCTGTCGACCTGTCTATCTGTCGACCTGTCTATCTGTCGACCTGTCTATCTGTCGACCTGTCTATCTGTCGACCTGTCTATCTGTCGACCTGTCTATCTGTCGACCTGTCTATCTGTCGACCTGTCTATCTGTCGACCTGTCTATCTGTCGACCTGTCTATCTGTCGACCTGTCTATCTGTCGACCTGTCTATCTGTCGACCTGTCTATCTGTCGACCTGTCTATCTGTCGACCTGTCTATCTGTCGACCTGTCTATCTGTCGACCTGTCTATCTGTCGACCTGTCTATCTGTCGACCTGTCTATCTGTCGACCTGTCGATCTGTCGACCTGTCTATCTATCGATCTGTCGACCTGTCTATCTATCGATCTGTCGACCTGTCTATCTGTCGACCTGTCGACCTGTCGACCTGTCTATCTATCGACCTGTCTATCTATCGACCTGTCTATCTGTCGACCTGTCTATCTGTCGACCTGTCTATCTGTCGACCTGTCTATCTGTCGACCTGTCTATCTGTCGACCTGTCTATCTGTCGACCTGTCTATCTGTCGACCTGTCTATCTGTCGACCTGTCGACCTGTCTATCTGTCGACCTGTCTATCTGTCGACCTGTCTATCTATCGATCTGTCGACCTGTCTATCTATCGATCTGTCGACCTGTCGACCTGTCGACCTGTCTATCTATCGATCTGTCGACCTGTCGACCTGTCGACCTGTCGACCTGTCTATCTGTCGACCTGTCTATCTGTCGACCTGTCTATCTATCGACCTGTCTATCTATCGATCTGTCGACCTGTCTATCTATCGATCTGTCGACCTGTCGACCTGTCGACCTGTCTATCTATCGATCTGTCGACCTGTCGACCTGTCGACCTGTCTATCTGTCGACCTGTCTATCTGTCGACCTGTCTATCTGTCGACCTGTCTATCTGTCGACCTGTCTATCTGTCGACCTGTCTATCTGTCGACCTGTCTATCTGTCGACCTGTCTATCTGTCGACCTGTCTATCTGTCGACCTGTCTATCTGTCGACCTGTCTATCTGTCGACCTGTCTATCTGTCGACCTGTCTATCTGTCGACCTGTCGACCTGTCTATCTATCGATCTGTCGACCTGTCGACCTGTCGACCTGTCTATCTATCGATCTGTCGACCTGTCGACCTGTCGACCTGTCTATCTGTCGACCTGTCTATCTGTCGACCTGTCTATCTATCGACCTGTCTATCTATCGATCTGTCGACCTGTCTATCTATCGATCTGTCGACCTGTCGACCTGTCGACCTGTCTATCTATCGATCTGTCGACCTGTCGACCTGTCGACCTGTCTATCTGTCGACCTGTCTATCTGTCGACCTGTCTATCTGTCGACCTGTCTATCTGTCGACCTGTCTATCTGTCGACCTGTCTATCTGTCGACCTGTCTATCTGTCGACCTGTCTATCTGTCGACCTGTCTATCTGTCGACCTGTCTATCTGTCGACCTGTCTATCTGTCGACCTGTCTATCTGTCGACCTGTCTATCTGTCGACCTGTCTATCTGTCGACCTGTCTATCTGTCGACCTGTCTATCTGTCGATCTTTCTTTCGATCTGTCGACCTGTCTATCTATCGATCTTTCGATCTGTCTATCTGTCTATCTGTCTATCTGTCGACCTGTCGACCTGTCTATCTGTCGACCTGTCGACCTGTCTATCTATCGATCTGTCGACCTGTCTATCTGTCTATCTGTCTATCTGTCTATCTGTCTATCTGTCGACCTGTCGACCTGTCTATCTGTCGACCTGTCGACCTGTCTATCTATCGATCTGTCGACCTGTCTATCTGTCTATCTGTCTATCTGTCTATCTGTCGACCTGTCGACCTGTCTATCTATCGATCTGTCGACCTGTCGACCTGTCGACCTGTCGACCTGTCGACCTGTCGACCTGTCGACCTGTCGACCTGTCGACCTGTCGACCTGTCGACCTGTCGACCTGTCGACCTGTCGACCTGTCTACCTATCGATCTGTCGACCTGTCGACCTGTCGACCTGTCTATCTATCGACCTGTCGATCTGTCTATCTGTCTATCTGTCGACCTGTCGATCTGTCTATCTATCGATCTGTCGACCTGTCGACCTGTCTATCTATCGATCTGTCGACCTGTCGACCTGTCTATCTATCGATCTGTCGACCTGTCGACCTGTCTATCTATCGACCTGTCTATCTATCGACCTGTCGACCTGTCGATCTGTCTATCTGTCTATCTGTCTATCTGTCGACCTGTCGACCTGTCTATCTATCGATCTGTCGACCTGTCGACCTGTCGACCTGTCGACCTGTCGACCTGTCGACCTGTCGACCTGTCGACCTGTCGACCTGTCGACCTGTCGACCTGTCGACCTGTCGACCTGTCGACCTGTCTACCTATCGATCTGTCGACCTGTCGACCTGTCGACCTGTCTATCTATCGACCTGTCGATCTGTCTATCTGTCTATCTGTCGACCTGTCGATCTGTCTATCTATCGATCTGTCGACCTGTCGACCTGTCTATCTATCGATCTGTCGACCTGTCGACCTGTCTATCTATCGATCTGTCGACCTGTCGACCTGTCTATCTATCGACCTGTCTATCTATCGACCTGTCGACCTGTCGATCTGTCTATCTGTCTATCTGTCTATCTGTCGACCTGTCGACCTGTCTATCTATCGATCTGTCGACCTGTCTATCTGTCGACCTGTCTATCTATCGACCTGTCTATCTATCGACCTGTCGACCTGTCGACCTGTCTATCTGTCGATCTGTCGACCTGTCTATCTGTCGACCTGTCGATCTGTCGACCTGTCTATCTGTCGACCTGTCTATCTGTCGACCTGTCTATCTGTCGACCTGTCTATCTGTCGACCTGTCTATCTGTCGACCTGTCTATCTGTCGACCTGTCTATCTGTCGACCTGTCTATCTGTCTATCTGTCGACCTGTCGATCTGTCGACCTGTCGATCTGTCGACCTGTCGACCTGTCTATCTATCGATCTGTCGACCTGTCTATCTGTCGACCTGTCTATCTGTCGACCTGTCTATCTGTCGACCTGTCGACCTGTCTATCTGTCTATCTGTCTATCTGTCTATCTGTCTATCTATCGATCTGTCGACCTGTCTATCTGTCTATCTGTCTATCTGTCTATCTGTCTATCTGTCGACCTGTCGATCTGTCTATCTGTCTATCTGTCTATCTGTCGACCTGTCGACCTGTCTATCTATCGATCTGTCGACCTGTCTATCTGTCGACCTGTCTATCTGTCGACCTGTCGACCTGTCGACCTGTCGACCTGTCGACCTGTCTATCTGTCGACCTGTCTATCTGTCGACCTGTCTATCTGTCGACCTGTCGACCTGTCGACCTGTCGACCTGTCGACCTGTCTATCTGTCGACCTGTCTATCTATCGATCTGTCTATCTGTCTATCTGTCTATCTGTCTATCTGTCTATCTGTCTATCTGTCGACCTGTCGACCTGTCTATCTGTCTATCTGTCTATCTGTCTATCTGTCGACCTGTCGACCTGTCGACCTGTCTATCTGTCGACCTGTCGACCTGTCTATCTATCGATCTGTCGACCTGTCTATCTGTCTATCTGTCTATCTGTCTATCTGTCGACCTGTCGACCTGTCTATCTATCGATCTGTCGACCTGTCGACCTGTCGACCTGTCGACCTGTCGACCTGTCGACCTGTCGACCTGTCGACCTGTCGACCTGTCGACCTGTCGACCTGTCGACCTGTCGACCTGTCGACCTGTCGACCTGTCGACCTGTCGACCTGTCTACCTATCGATCTGTCGACCTGTCGACCTGTCTATCTATCGACCTGTCGATCTGTCTATCTGTCTATCTGTCGACCTGTCGACCTGTCTATCTATCGACCTGTCGACCTGTCTATCTATCGATCTGTCGACCTGTCTATCTATCGATCTGTCGACCTGTCTATCTGTCGACCTGTCGACCTGTCTATCTATCGATCTGTCGACCTGTCTATCTGTCGACCTGTCTATCTGTCGACCTGTCTATCTGTCGACCTGTCTATCTATCGACCTGTCTATCTATCGACCTGTCTATCTATCGACCTGTCTATCTGTCAACCTGTCTATCTATCGACCTGTCGACCTGTCGACCTGTCGACCTGTCGACCTGTCGACCTGTCTATCTATCGACCTGTCTATCTATCGACCTGTCGACCTGTCGACCTGTCGACCTGTCGACCTGTCGACCTGTCTATCTATCGACCTGTCTATCTATCGACCTGTCGATCTGTCGACCTGTCGATCTGTCTATCTATCGACCTGTCTATCTATCGACCTGTCGACCTGTCGACCTGTCGACCTGTCGACCTGTCTATCTATCGACCTGTCGACCTGTCGACCTGTCGACCTGTCGACCTGTCGACCTGTCGATCTGTCTATCTATCGACCTGTCTATCTATCGACCTGTCGACCTGTCGACCTGTCTATCTATCGACCTGTCGACCTGTCGACCTGTCGACCTGTCTATCTATCGACCTGTCGACCTGTCGACCTGTCGACCTGTCTATCTATCGACCTGTCGACCTGTCGACCTGTCGACCTGTCGACCTGTCGACCTGTCGACCTGTCGACCTGTCGACCTGTCGACCTGTCGACCTGTCGACCTGTCGACCTGTCGACCTGTCGACCTGTCGACCTGTCGACCTGTCGACCTGTCTATCTATCGATCTGTCGACCTGTCTATCTATCGATCTGTCGACCTGTCGACCTGTCTATCTATCGACCTGTCTATCTATCGACCTGTCTATCTATCGATCTGTCGACCTGTCGATCTGTCTATCTATCGACCTGTCTATCTATCGATCTGTCGACCTGTCGATCTGTCTATCTGTCGACCTGTCTATCTATCGATCTGTCGACCTGTCGACCTGTCTATCTATCGACCTGTCTATCTATCGATCTGTCGACCTGTCGATCTGTCTATCTATCGACCTGTCTATCTATCGACCTGTCTATCTATCGACCTGTCGACCTGTCGACCTGTCGACCTGTCGACCTGTCGACCTGTCGACCTGTCGACCTGTCGATCTGTCGACCTGTCGATCTGTCGACCTGTCTATCTATCGACCTGTCGATCTGTCGACCTGTCTATCTATCGACCTGTCTATCTATCGACCTGTCGACCTGTCTATCTGTCGACCTGTCTATCTGTCGACCTGTCTATCTATCGACCTGTCGATCTGTCGACCTGTCGATCTGTCGACCTGTCGACCTGTCGACCTGTCGATCTGTCTATCTATCGACCTGTCTATCTATCGACCTGTCGACCTGTCGACCTGTCTATCTATCGACCTGTCGACCTGTCGACCTGTCGACCTGTCTATCTATCGACCTGTCGACCTGTCGACCTGTCGACCTGTCGACCTGTCGACCTGTCGACCTGTCGACCTGTCGACCTGTCGACCTGTCGACCTGTCGACCTGTCGACCTGTCGACCTGTCGACCTGTCGACCTGTCGACCTGTCGACCTGTAGACCTGTCTATCTATCGACCTGTCGACCTGTCTATCTATCGATCTGTCGACCTGTCTATCTATCGATCTGTCGACCTGTCGACCTGTCTATCTATCGACCTGTCTATCTATCGACCTGTCTATCTATCGATCTGTCGATCTGTCGACCTGTCTATCTATCGACCTGTCTATCTGTCGACCTGTCTATCTGTCGACCTGTCGACCTGTCTATCTATCGACCTGTCGATCTGTCGACCTGTCTATCTATCGACCTGTCTATCTGTCGACCTGTCGACCTGTCTATCTATCGACCTGTCTATCTATCGACCTGTCTATCTATCGATCTGTCGACCTGTCGATCTGTCTATCTATCGACCTGTCTATCTATCGATCTGTCGACCTGTCGATCTGTCTATCTGTCGACCTGTCTATCTATCGATCTGTCGACCTGTCGACCTGTCGATCTGTCGACCTGTCTATCTATCGACCTGTCTATCTGTCGACCTGTCGACCTGTCTATCTGTCGACCTGTCGACCTGTCTATCTATCGACCTGTCGATCTGTCGATCTGTCGACCTGTCTATCTATCGACCTGTCTATCTGTCGACCTGTCGACCTGTCTATCTGTCGACCTGTCGACCTGTCTATCTATCGACCTGTCGACCTGTCTATCTGTCGACCTGTCGACCTGTCTATCTGTCGACCTGTCGACCTGTCTATCTATCGACCTGTCGATCTGTCGATCTGTCGACCTGTCTATCTATCGACCTGTCTATCTGTCGACCTGTCGACCTGTCTATCTGTCGACCTGTCGACCTGTCTATCTATCGACCTGTCGATCTGTCGACCTGTCTATCTATCGACCTGTCTATCTGTCGACCTGTCGACCTGTCTATCTGTCGACCTGTCGACCTGTCTATCTATCGACCTGTCGATCTGTCGATCTGTCGACCTGTCTATCTATCGACCTGTCTATCTGTCGACCTGTCGACCTGTCTATCTGTCGACCTGTCGACCTGTCTATCTATCGACCTGTCGATCTGTCGATCTGTCTATCTATCGACCTGTCTATCTATCGACCTGTCGACCTGTCTATCTGTCGACCTGTCTATCTGTCGACCTGTCTATCTGTCGACCTGTCTATCTGTCGACCTGTCGACCTGTCGACCTGTCGACCTGTCTATCTATCGACCTGTCGATCTGTCGATCTGTCTATCTATCGACCTGTCTATCTATCGACCTGTCTATCTATCGACCTGTCGACCTGTCTATCTGTCGACCTGTCTATCTGTCGACCTGTCTATCTGTCGACCTGTCTATCTGTCGACCTGTCTATCTGTCGACCTGTCGACCTGTCGACCTGTCGACCTGTCTATCTATCGACCTGTCGATCTGTCGATCTGTCGATCTGTCGATCTGTCGACCTGTCTATCTATCGACCTGTCGACCTGTCTATCTGTCGACCTGTCTATCTGTCGACCTGTCGACCTGTCTATCTGTCGACCTGTCGACCTGTCGACCTGTCGACCTGTCGACCTGTCGACCTGTCGACCTGTCGACCTGTCGACCTGTCTATCTGTCGACCTGTCTATCTGTCGACCTGTCTATCTATCGATCTGTCTATCTATCGATCTGTCGACCTGTCTATCTATCGATCTGTCGACCTGTCTATCTATCGATCTGTCGACCTGTCTATCTGTCGACCTGTCGACCTGTCTATCTGTCGACCTGTCTATCTGTCGACCTGTCTATCTGTCGACCTGTCTATCTGTCGACCTGTCTATCTGTCGACCTGTCTATCTGTCGACCTGTCTATCTGTCGACCTGTCTATCTGTCGATCTGTCGACCTGTCGACCTGTCTATCTATCGATCTGTCGACCTGTCGACCTGTCGATCTGTCGATCTGTCGACCTGTCTATCTATCGACCTGTCGATCTGTCGATCTGTCGACCTGTCGACCTGTCTATCTATCGACCTGTCGACCTGTCTATCTATCGACCTGTCGACCTGTCGACCTGTCGACCTGTCGACCTGTCGACCTGTCGACCTGTCGACCTGTCGACCTGTCGACCTGTCGACCTGTCGACCTGTCGACCTGTCGACCTGTCTATCTATCGATCTGTCGACCTGTCGACCTGTCTATCTATCGACCTGTCGACCTGTCTATCTATCGACCTGTCGACCTGTCTATCTATCGATCTGTCGACCTGTCTATCTATCGATCTGTCGACCTGTCTATCTATCGATCTGTCGACCTGTCTATCTATCGATCTGTCGACCTGTCTATCTATCGATCTGTCGACCTGTCGACCTGTCGACCTGTCGACCTGTCGACCTGTCTATCTATCGATCTGTCGACCTGTCGACCTGTCTATCTATCGACCTGTCGACCTGTCGACCTGTCTATCTGTCGACCTGTCTATCTGTCGACCTGTCTATCTGTCGACCTGTCTATCTGTCGACCTGTCTATCTGTCGACCTGTCTATCTGTCGACCTGTCTATCTGTCGACCTGTCTATCTGTCGACCTGTCTATCTGTCGACCTGTCTATCTGTCGACCTGTCTATCTGTCGACCTGTCTATCTGTCGACCTGTCTATCTGTCGACCTGTCTATCTGTCGACCTGTCTATCTGTCGACCTGTCGACCTGTCGACCTGTCTATCTGTCGACCTGTCTATCTGTCGACCTGTCTATCTGTCGACCTGTCTATCTGTCGACCTGTCGACCTGTCGACCTGTCGACCTGTCGACCTGTCTATCTGTCGACCTGTCTATCTATCGATCTGTCGACCTGTCGACCTGTCTATCTATCGATCTGTCGACCTGTCTATCTATCGATCTGTCGACCTGTCGACCTGTCGACCTGTCTATCTATCGATCTGTCGACCTGTCGACCTGTCGACCTGTCTATCTGTCGACCTGTCTATCTGTCGACCTGTCTATCTATCGACCTGTCTATCTATCGATCTGTCGACCTGTCTATCTATCGATCTGTCGACCTGTCGACCTGTCGACCTGTCTATCTATCGATCTGTCGACCTGTCGACCTGTCGACCTGTCTATCTGTCGACCTGTCTATCTGTCGACCTGTCTATCTGTCGACCTGTCTATCTATCGACCTGTCTATCTATCGATCTGTCGACCTGTCTATCTATCGATCTGTCGACCTGTCGACCTGTCGACCTGTCTATCTATCGATCTGTCGACCTGTCTATCTGTCGACCTGTCTATCTGTCGACCTGTCTATCTGTCGACCTGTCTATCTGTCGACCTGTCTATCTGTCGACCTGTCTATCTGTCGACCTGTCTATCTGTCGACCTGTCTATCTGTCGACCTGTCTATCTGTCGACCTGTCTATCTGTCGACCTGTCTATCTGTCGACCTGTCTATCTGTCGACCTGTCTATCTGTCGACCTGTCTATCTGTCGACCTGTCTATCTGTCGACCTGTCTATCTGTCGACCTGTCTATCTGTCGACCTGTCTATCTGTCGACCTGTCTATCTGTCGACCTGTCTATCTGTCGACCTGTCTATCTGTCGACCTGTCTATCTGTCGACCTGTCTATCTGTCGACCTGTCTATCTGTCGACCTGTCTATCTGTCGACCTGTCTATCTGTTGATCTTTCTTTCGATCTGTCGACCTGTCTATCTATCGATCTTTCGATCTGTCGACCTGTCGACCTGTCGACCTGTCGATCTGTCGACCTGTCTATCTGTCGACCTGTCTATCTGTCGACCTGTCTATCTGTCGACCTGTCGACCTGTCGACCTGTCTATCTGTCGATCTGTCGACCTGTCTAACTGTCGACCTGTCGATCTGTCGACCTGTCTAACTGTCGACCTGTCTATCTGTCGACCTGTCTATCTGTCGACCTGTCTATCTGTCGACCTGTCTATCTGTCGACCTGTCTATCTGTCGACCTGTCTATCTGTCGACCTGTCTATCTGTCGACCTGTCTATCTGTCGACCTGTCTATCTGTCGACCTGTCTATCTGTCGACCTGTCTATCTGTCGACCTGTCTATCTGTCGACCTGTCTATCTGTCGACCTGTCTATCTGTCGACCTGTCTATCTGTCGATCTGTCTATCTGTCGATCTGTCTATCTGTCGACCTGTCTATCTGTCGACCTGTCGATCTGTCGATCTGTCTATCTGTCGACCTGTCTATCTGTCGACCTGTCTATCTGTCTATCTGTCGACCTGTCGACCTGTCTATCTGTCTATCTGTCTATCTGTCTATCTGTCGATCTGTCGATCTGTCGACCTGTCGATCTGTCTATCTGTCGACCTGTCTATCTGTCTATCTGTCTATCTGTCTATCTGTCGACCTGTCTATCTGTCGATCTGTCTATCTGTCGACCTGTCTATCTGTCGACCTGTCTATCTGTCGACCTGTCTATCTGTCGACCTGTCGACCTGTCGACCTGTCTATCTGTCTATCTGTCTATCTGTCGACCTGTCGATCTGTCTATCTGTCGACCTGTCGATCTGTCGACCTGTCGACCTGTCGACCTGTCTATCTGTCTATCTGTCTATCTGTCTATCTGTCGACCTGTCGACCTGTCTATCTGTCGACCTGTCGACCTGTCGACCTGTCTATCTGTCGACCTGTCGATCTGTCGATCTGTCGACCTGTCTATCTGTCGACCTGTCTATCTGTCGACCTGTCGACCTGTCTATCTGTCGACCTGTCGACCTGTCTATCTATCGATCTGTCGACCTGTCTATCTGTCGACCTGTCTATCTGTCGACCTGTCTATCTGTCTATCTGTCGACCTGTCGACCTGTCGACCTGTCGACCTGTCGACCTGTCTATCTGTCGATCTGTCGACCTGTCTAACTGTCGACCTGTCGATCTGTCGACCTGTCTAACTGTCGACCTGTCGATCTGTCGACCTGTCTATCTGTCGACCTGTCTATCTGTCGACCTGTCTATCTGTCGACCTGTCGACCTGTCTATCTGTCTATCTGTCGATCTGTCGATCTGTCGATCTGTCGACCTGTCTATCTGTCTATCTGTCTATCTGTCTATCTGTCTATCTGTCTATCTGTCTATCTGTCTATCTGTCTATCTGTCTATCTGTCGACCTGTCTATCTGTCGATCTGTCTATCTGTCGACCTGTCTATCTGTCGACCTGTCTATCTGTCGACCTGTCTATCTGTCGACCTGTCTATCTGTCGACCTGTCTATCTGTCGACCTGTCGACCTGTCGACCTGTCTATCTGTCTATCTGTCTATCTGTCGACCTGTCGATCTGTCTATCTGTCGACCTGTCGATCTGTCGACCTGTCGACCTGTCGACCTGTCTATCTGTCTATCTGTCTATCTGTCTATCTGTCGACCTGTCGACCTGTCTATCTGTCGACCTGTCGACCTGTCGACCTGTCTATCTGTCGACCTGTCGATCTGTCGATCTGTCGACCTGTCTATCTGTCGACCTGTCTATCTGTCGACCTGTCTATCTGTCGACCTGTCGACCTGTCTATCTGTCGACCTGTCGACCTGTCTATCTATCGATCTGTCGACCTGTCTATCTGTCGACCTGTCTATCTGTCGACCTGTCTATCTGTCTATCTGTCGACCTGTCGACCTGTCGACCTGTCGACCTGTCGACCTGTCTATCTGTCGATCTGTCGACCTGTCTAACTGTCGACCTGTCGATCTGTCGACCTGTCTAACTGTCGACCTGTCGATCTGTCGACCTGTCTATCTGTCGACCTGTCTATCTGTCGACCTGTCTATCTGTCGACCTGTCGACCTGTCTATCTGTCTATCTGTCGATCTGTCGATCTGTCGACCTGTCTATCTGTCGACCTGTCGACCTGTCTATCTGTCTATCTGTCGATCTGTCTATCTGTCTATCTGTCGATCTGTCGATCTGTCGATCTGTCGACCTGTCTATCTGTCTATCTGTCTATCTGTCTATCTGTCTATCTGTCTATCTGTCTATCTGTCTATCTGTCTATCTGTCGACCTGTCGACCTGTCGACCTGTCGACCTGTCTATCTGTCGACCTGTCGACCTGTCTATCTATCGATCTGTCTATCTGTCTATCTGTCTATCTGTCTATCTGTCTATCTGTCTATCTGTCGACCTGTCGACCTGTCGACCTGTCTATCTATCGACCTGTCGACCTGTCGACCTGTCGACCTGTCGACCTGTCGACCTGTCGATCTGTCGACCTGTCGATCTGTCGATCTGTCTATCTGTCTATCTGTCTATCTGTCTATCTGTCTATCTGTCTATCTGTCTATCTGTCTATCTGTCTATCTGTCTATCTGTCTATCTGTCTATCTGTCTATCTGTCTATCTGTCTATCTGTCTATCTGTCTATCTGTCTATCTGTCTATCTGTCTATCTGTCTATCTGTCTATCTGTCTATCTGTCTATCTGTCTATCTGTCTATCTGTCTATCTGTCTATCTGTCTATCTGTCTATCTGTCTATCTGTCTATCTGTCTATCTGTCTATCTGTCTATCTGTCGACCTGTCGACCTGTCGACCTGTCGACCTGTCGACCTGTCGACCTGTCGACCTGTCTATCTGTCGACCTGTCTATCTGTCGACCTGTCTATCTGTCGACCTGTCTATCTGTCGACCTGTCTATCTGTCGACCTGTCTATCTGTCGACCTGTCTATCTGTCTATCTGTCGACCTGTCTATCTGTCTATCTGTCTATCTGTCGACCTGTCTATCTGTCTATCTGTCTATCTGTCGACCTGTCTATCTGTCGACCTGTCTATCTGTCGACCTGTCTATCTGTCTATCTGTCTATCTGTCGACCTGTCTATCTGTCGACCTGTCTATCTGTCTATCTGTCTATCTGTCGACCTGTCTATCTGTCGACCTGTCTATCTGTCGACCTGTCTATCTGTCTATCTGTCGACCTGTCGACCTGTCGACCTGTCGACCTGTCTATCTGTCTATCTGTCTATCTGTCGACCTGTCTATCTGTCGACCTGTCTATCTGTCGACCTGTCTATCTGTCTATCTGTCTATCTGTCTATCTGTCTATCTGTCTATCTGTCTATCTGTCTATCTGTCTATCTGTCTATCTGTCTATCTGTCTATCTGTCTATCTGTCTATCTGTCGACCTGTCGACCTGTCGACCTGTCGACCTGTCGACCTGTCTATCTGTCGACCTGTCGACCTGTCTATCTGTCGACCTGTCGATCTGTCGACCTGTCTATCTGTCGACCTGTCTATCTGTCGACCTGTCGACCTGTCGACCTGTCTATCTGTCGACCTGTCGACCTGTCGACCTGTCGACCTGTCGATCTATCGACCTGTCTATCTATCGACCTGTCTATCTATCGACCTGTCTATCTATCGACCTGTCTATCTATCGACCTGTCGACCTGTCGACCTGTCGACCTGTCGACCTGTCGACCTGTCGACCTGTCGACCTGTCGACCTGTCGACCTGTCGACCTGTCGACCTGTCGACCTGTCGACCTGTCTATCTATCGACCTGTCGACCTGTCGACCTGTCTATCTATCGACCTGTCGACCTGTCGACCTGTCTATCTATCGACCTGTCTATCTATCGACCTGTCTATCTATCGACCTGTCGACCTGTCGACCTGTCGACCTGTCGACCTGTCGACCTGTCGATCTATCGACCTGTCTATCTATCGACCTGTCGACCTGTCGACCTGTCGACCTGTCTATCTATCGACCTGTCGACCTGTCGACCTGTCTATCTATCGACCTGTCTATCTATCGACCTGTCTATCTATCGACCTGTCTATCTATCGACCTGTCTATCTATCGACCTGTCTATCTATCGACCTGTCTATCTATCGACCTGTCTATCTATCGACCTGTCGACCTGTCGACCTGTCGACCTGTCGACCTGTCGACCTGTCGACCTGTCGACCTGTCGACCTGTCGACCTGTCGACCTGTCGACCTGTCGACCTGTCGACCTGTCGACCTGTCGACCTGTCGACCTGTCGACCTGTCGACCTGTCGACCTGTCGACCTGTCGACCTGTCTATCTGTCGACCTGTCGACCTGTCTATCTATCGACCTGTCTATCTATCGACCTGTCTATCTATCGACCTGTCGACCTGTCTATCTATCGACCTGTCGACCTGTCGACCTGTCGACCTGTCGACCTGTCGACCTGTCTATCTATCGACCTGTCTATCTATCGATCTGTCGACCTGTCTATCTATCGATCTGTCTATCTATCGACCTGTCTATCTGTCGACCTGTCTATCTGTCGACCTGTCTATCTGTCGACCTGTCTATCTGTCGACCTGTCTATCTATCGACCTGTCGACCTGTCTATCTATCGATCTGTCGACCTGTCTATCTATCGATCTGTCGACCTGTCGACCTGTCTATCTATCGACCTGTCGACCTGTCGACCTGTCTATCTATCGACCTGTCGACCTGTCGACCTGTCTATCTATCGACCTGTCGACCTGTCGACCTGTCTATCTATCGACCTGTCTATCTATCGACCTGTCTATCTATCGACCTGTCTATCTATCGACCTGTCTATCTATCGACCTGTCTATCTATCGACCTGTCTATCTATCGACCTGTCTATCTATCGACCTGTCTATCTATCGACCTGTCTATCTATCGACCTGTCTATCTATCGACCTGTCTATCTATCGACCTGTCTATCTATCGACCTGTCGACCTGTCGACCTGTCGACCTGTCGACCTGTCGACCTGTCGACCTGTCGACCTGTCGACCTGTCGACCTGTCGACCTGTCGACCTGTCTATCTATCGATCTGTCGACCTGTCTATCTATCGATCTGTCTATCTATCGACCTGTCTATCTGTCGACCTGTCTATCTGTCGACCTGTCTATCTGTCGACCTGTCTATCTGTCGACCTGTCTATCTGTCGACCTGTCTATCTGTCGACCTGTCTATCTGTCGACCTGTCTATCTGTCGACCTGTCTATCTGTCGACCTGTCTATCTGTCGACCTGTCTATCTGTCGACCTGTCTATCTGTCGACCTGTCGACCTGTCTATCTATCGACCTGTCGACCTGTCTATCTATCGATCTGTCGACCTGTCTATCTATCGATCTGTCGACCTGTCTATCTATCGATCTGTCTATCTGTCGACCTGTCGACCTGTCGACCTGTCGACCTGTCGACCTGTCGACCTGTCGACCTGTCGACCTGTCGACCTGTCGACCTGTCGACCTGTCGACCTGTCGACCTGTCGACCTGTCTATCTGTCGACCTGTCGACCTGTCTATCTATCGACCTGTCTATCTATCGACCTGTCGACCTGTCTATCTGTCGACCTTTCTATCTGTCGACCTGTCGACCTGTCGACCTGTCGACCTGTCGACCTGTCGACCTGTCGACCTGTCGACCTGTCGACCTGTCGACCTGTCGACCTGTCGACCTGTCGACCTGTCGACCTGTCGATCTGTCTATCTATCGACCTGTCTATCTATCGACCTGTCGACCTGTCTATCTATCGATCTGTCGACCTGTCTATCTATCGATCTGTCGACCTGTCGACCTGTCTATCTATCGACCTGTCTATCTGTCGACCTGTCGACCTGTCTATCTGTCGACCTGTCTATCTATCGACCTGTCTATCTATCGACCTGTCGATCTGTCGACCTGTCGACCTGTCTATCTGTCGACCTGTCGACCTGTCGATCTGTCGATCTGTCGACCTGTCGACCTGTCTATCTGTCGACCTGTCGACCTGTCTATCTGTCGACCTGTCTATCTGTCGACCTGTCTATCTATCGACCTGTCGACCTGTCTATCTATCGATCTGTCGACCTGTCTATCTATCGATCTGTCGACCTGTCTATCTATCGATCTGTCTATCTGTCGACCTGTCGACCTGTCTATCTGTCGACCTGTCGACCTGTCGACCTGTCGACCTGTCGACCTGTCGACCTGTCGACCTGTCGACCTGTCGACCTGTCGACCTGTCGACCTGTCGACCTGTCGACCTGTCGACCTGTCGACCTGTCGACCTGTCGACCTGTCTATCTGTCGACCTGTCGACCTGTCTATCTATCGACCTGTCTATCTATCGACCTGTCTATCTATCGACCTGTCGACCTGTCGACCTGTCTATCTGTCTATCTGTCGACCTGTCGACCTGTCGACCTGTCGACCTGTCGACCTGTCGACCTGTCGACCTGTCGACCTGTCGACCTGTCTATCTATCGACCTGTCTATCTATCGACCTGTCGACCTGTCGACCTGTCTATCTATCGACCTGTCGACCTGTCGACCTGTCGACCTGTCTATCTATCGACCTGTCGACCTGTCGACCTGTCGACCTGTCGATCTGTCGATCTGTCGACCTGTCTATCTATCGACCTGTCGACCTGTCTATCTATCGATCTGTCGACCTGTCTATCTATCGATCTGTCGACCTGTCTATCTATCGATCTGTCGACCTGTCGACCTGTCTATCTATCGACCTGTCTATCTATCGATCTGTCGACCTGTCGACCTGTCGACCTGTCGACCTGTCTATCTATCGACCTGTCTATCTATCGACCTGTCGACCTGTCGACCTGTCGACCTGTCGACCTGTCGACCTGTCGATCTGTCGATCTGTCGACCTGTCGACCTGTCTATCTGTCGACCTGTCGACCTGTCGATCTGTCGATCTGTCGACCTGTCGACCTGTCTATCTGTCGACCTGTCGACCTGTCTATCTGTCGACCTGTCTATCTATCGACCTGTCTATCTATCGACCTGTCGACCTGTCGACCTGTCGACCTGTCGATCTGTCGATCTGTCGATCTGTCGATCTGTCGACCTGTCGACCTGTCGACCTGTCGACCTGTCGACCTGTCGACCTGTCGACCTGTCGACCTGTCGACCTGTCGACCTGTCGACCTGTCGACCTGTCGACCTGTCGACCTGTCGACCTGTCGACCTGTCGACCTGTCGACCTGTCTATCTATCGATCTGTCGACCTGTCGACCTGTCGACCTGTCGACCTGTCGACCTGTCGACCTGTCTATCTATCGACCTGTCTATCTATCGACCTGTCTATCTATCGACCTGTCGACCTGTCGACCTGTCGACCTGTCGACCTGTCGACCTGTCGACCTGTCGACCTGTCGACCTGTCGACCTGTCGACCTGTCGACCTGTCTATCTATCGACCTGTCGACCTGTCTATCTATCGACCTGTCTATCTGTCGACCTGTCTATCTATCGATCTGTCGACCTGTCGACCTGTCTATCTATCGATCTGTCGACCTGTCGACCTGTCTATCTATCGATCTGTCGACCTGTCTATCTGTCGACCTGTCTATCTGTCGACCTGTCGACCTGTCGACCTGTCTATCTGTCGACCTGTCGACCTGTCGACCTGTCTATCTGTCGACCTGTCTATCTGTCGACCTGTCTATCTATCGATCTGTCGACCTGTCGACCTGTCTATCTATCGATCTGTCGACCTGTCTATCTATCGATCTGTCGACCTGTCGTCCTGTCTATCTATCGACCTGTCTATCTATCGACCTGTCGACCTGTCGACCTGTCGACCTGTCTATCTGTCTATCTGTCGACCTGTCGACCTGTCGACCTGTCGACCTGTCGACCTGTCGACCTGTCGACCTGTCGACCTGTCGACCTGTCGACCTGTCGACCTGTCGACCTGTCGACCTGTCTATCTGTCGACCTGTCTATCTGTCGACCTGTCTATCTATCGATCTGTCGACCTGTCGACCTGTCGACCTGTCTATCTGTCGACCTGTCTATCTATCGATCTGTCGACCTGTCGACCTGTCTATCTATCGATCTGTCGACCTGTCTATCTGTCGACCTGTCGACCTGTCGACCTGTCGACCTGTCGACCTGTCGACCTGTCGACCTGTCGACCTGTCGACCTGTCGACCTGTCGACCTGTCGACCTGTCGACCTGTCGACCTGTCTATCTATCGATCTATCGATCTATCGATCTATCGATCTGTCGACCTGTCTATCTGTCGACCTGTCGACCTGTCGACCTGTCGACCTGTCTATCTGTCTATCTGTCTATCTGTCTATCTGTCGACCTGTCGACCTGTCGACCTGTCGACCTGTCGACCTGTCGACCTGTCGACCTGTCTATCTATCGATCTGTCGACCTGTCGACCTGTCTATCTGTCGACCTGTCGACCTGTCTATCTATCGATCTGTCGACCTGTCTATCTATCGATCTGTCGACCTGTCTATCTATCGATCTGTCGACCTGTCGACCTGTCTATCTATCGACCTGTCTATCTATCGATCTGTCGACCTGTCTATCTATCGATCTGTCGACCTGTCTATCTATCGATCTGTCGACCTGTCTATCTATCGATCTGTCGACCTGTCTATCTATCGATCTGTCGACCTGTCTATCTATCGATCTGTCGACCTGTCTATCTGTCGACCTGTCTATCTGTCGACCTGTCGACCTGTCGACCTGTCTATCTGTCGACCTGTCTATCTATCGATCTGTCGACCTGTCGACCTGTCTATCTATCGATCTGTCGACCTGTCTATCTATCGACCTGTCGACCTGTCGACCTGTCGACCTGTCGACCTGTCGACCTGTCGACCTGTCGACCTGTCGACCTGTCGACCTGTCGACCTGTCGACCTGTCGACCTGTCGACCTGTCTATCTATCGATCTGTCGACCTGTCTATCTATCGATCTGTCGACCTGTCTATCTATCGATCTGTCGACCTGTCGATCTATCGATCTGTCGACCTGTCGACCTGTCTATCTATCGATCTGTCGACCTGTCTATCTGTCGACCTGTCGATCTGTCTATCTATCGATCTGTCGACCTGTCGACCTGTCTATCTATCGATCTGTCGACCTGTCGACCTGTCTATCTATCGATCTGTCGACCTGTCGACCTGTCTATCTATCGACCTGTCTATCTATCGACCTGTCGACCTGTCGATCTGTCTATCTGTCTATCTGTCTATCTGTCGACCTGTCGACCTGTCTATCTATCGATCTGTCGACCTGTCTATCTGTCGACCTGTCTATCTGTCGACCTGTCGACCTGTCGACCTGTCGACCTGTCGACCTGTCGACCTGTCGACCTGTCGACCTGTCGACCTGTCGACCTGTCGACCTGTCGACCTGTCGACCTGTCGACCTGTCGACCTGTCGACCTGTCGATCTGTCGACCTGTCGATCTGTCGACCTGTCGATCTGTCGACCTGTCTATCTATCGACCTGTCGACCTGTCTATCTATCGACCTGTCGACCTGTCGATCTGTCGACCTGTCGACCTGTCGATCTGTCGACCTGTCGACCTGTCGACCTGTCGACCTGTCGACCTGTCGACCTGTCGACCTGTCGACCTGTCGACCTGTCGACCTGTCGACCTGTCGACCTGTCTATCTGTCTATCTGTCTATCTGTCTATCTGTCTATCTGTCTATCTGTCTATCTGTCTATCTGTCTATCTGTCTATCTGTCTATCTGTCTATCTGTCTATCTGTCTATCTGTCTATCTGTCTACCTGTCTACCTGTCTACCTGTCTACCTGTCTACCTGTCTACCTGTCTACCTGTCTACCTGTCTACCTGTCTACCTGTCTACCTGTCTACCTGTCTACCTGTCTATCTGTCTACCTGTCTATCTGTCTATCTGTCTATCTGTCTATCTGTCTATCTGTCTATCTGTCTATCTGTCGACCTGTCGACCTGTCGACCTGTCGACCTGTCGACCTGTCGACCTGTCGACCTGTCGACCTGTCGACCTGTCGACCTGTCGACCTGTCGACCTGTCTATCTATCGATCTGTCGACCTGTCTATCTATCGATCTGTCTATCTGTCGACCTGTCTATCTATCGATCTGTCGATCTGTCGACCTGTCTATCTATCGATCTGTCGACCTGTCGACCTGTCGACCTGTCGACCTGTCGATCTGTCGACCTGTCTATCTATCGATCTTTCGACCTGTCTATCTATCGACCTGTCGACCTGTCTATCTGTCGACCTGTCGACCTGTCTATCTATTGATCTGTCGACCTGTCTATCTATCGATCTGTCGACCTGTCGATCTGTCGACCTGTCGACCTGTCGACCTGTCGACCTGTCGATCTGTCGACCTGTCTATCTATCGATCTTTCGACCTGTCTATCTATCGACCTGTCGACCTGTCGACCTGTCGACCTGTCGATCTGTCGACCTGTCGACCTGTCGACCTGTCGACCTGTCGACCTGTCGACCTGTCGACCTGTCGACCTGTCGACCTGTCGACCTGTCGACCTGTCGACCTGTCGACCTGTCGACCTGTCTATCTGTCGACCTGTCTATCTATCGATCTGTCGACCTGTCGACCTGTCTATCTATCGATCTGTCGACCTGTCTATCTGTCGACCTGTCGACCTGTCTATCTATCGATCTGTCGACCTGTCTATCTGTCGACCTGTCGACCTGTCGACCTGTCTATCTGTCGACCTGTCTATCTATCGATCTGTCGACCTGTCGACCTGTCTATCTATCGATCTGTCGACCTGTCGACCTGTCTATCTATCGACCTGTCTATCTATCGACCTGTCGACCTGTCGACCTGTCGACCTGTCGATCTGTCGACCTGTCGACCTGTCGACCTGTCTATCTGTCGACCTGTCTATCTATCGATCTGTCGACCTGTCGACCTGTCTATCTATCGATCTGTCGACCTGTCTATCTGTCTATCTGTCTATCTGTCTATCTGTCTATCTGTCTATCTGTCTATCTGTCTATCTGTCTATCTGTCTATCTGTCTATCTGTCTATCTGTCTATCTGTCGACCTGTCTATCTATCGATCTGTCGACCTGTCGACCTGTCTATCTATCGATCTATCGATCTGTCGACCTGTCGACCTGTCGATCTGTCGATCTGTCGACCTGTCTATCTATCGACCTGTCGATCTGTCGATCTGTCGACCTGTCTATCTATCGACCTGTCTATCTATCGACCTGTCGACCTGTCTATCTATCGACCTGTCGACCTGTCGACCTGTCGACCTGTCGACCTGTCGACCTGTCGACCTGTCGACCTGTCGACCTGTCGACCTGTCGACCTGTCGACCTGTCTATCTATCGATCTGTCGACCTGTCGACCTGTCTATCTATCGACCTGTCGACCTGTCTATCTATCGATCTGTCGACCTGTCTATCTATCGATCTGTCGACCTGTCTATCTATCGATCTGTCGACCTGTCGACCTGTCGACCTGTCGACCTGTCGACCTGTCTATCTATCGATCTGTCGACCTGTCGACCTGTCTATCTATCGACCTGTCGACCTGTCGACCTGTCTATCTGTCGACCTGTCTATCTGTCGACCTGTCTATCTGTCGACCTGTCTATCTGTCGACCTGTCTATCTGTCGACCTGTCTATCTGTCGACCTGTCTATCTGTCGACCTGTCTATCTGTCGACCTGTCTATCTGTCGACCTGTCTATCTGTCGACCTGTCTATCTGTCGACCTGTCTATCTGTCGACCTGTCTATCTGTCGACCTGTCTATCTGTCGACCTGTCTATCTGTCGACCTGTCTATCTGTCGACCTGTCTATCTGTCGACCTGTCTATCTGTCGACCTGTCTATCTGTCGACCTGTCTATCTGTCGACCTGTCTATCTGTCGACCTGTCTATCTGTCGACCTGTCTATCTGTCGACCTGTCTATCTGTCGACCTGTCTATCTGTCGACCTGTCTATCTGTCGACCTGTCTATCTGTCGACCTGTCTATCTGTCGACCTGTCTATCTGTCGACCTGTCTATCTATCGATCTGTCGACCTGTCTATCTATCGATCTGTCGACCTGTCTATCTATCGATCTGTCGACCTGTCGATCTATCGACCTGTCTATCTGTCGACCTGTCTATCTGTCGACCTGTCTATCTGTCGACCTGTCTATCTGTCGACCTGTCTATCTATCGATCTGTCGACCTGTCTATCTATCGATCTGTCGACCTGTCTATCTATCGATCTGTCGACCTGTCGATCTATCGATCTGTCGACCTGTCGACCTGTCGACCTGTCGACCTGTCTATCTATCGACCTGTCTATCTGTCGACCTGTCTATCTGTCGACCTGTCTATCTGTCGACCTGTCTATCTGTCGACCTGTCTATCTGTCGACCTGTCTATCTGTCGACCTGTCTATCTGTCGACCTGTCTATCTGTCGACCTGTCTATCTGTTGACCTGTCTATCTGTCGACCTGTCGACCTGTCTATCTGTCGACCTGTCTATCTGTCGACCTGTCTATCTGTCGACCTGTCTATCTATCGATCTGTCGACCTGTCTATCTATCGATCTGTCGACCTGTCGACCTGTCGACCTGTCTATCTATCGATCTGTCGACCTGTCGACCTGTCGACCTGTCGACCTGTCTATCTGTCGACCTGTCTATCTGTCGACCTGTCTATCTGTCGACCTGTCTATCTATCGACCTGTCTATCTATCGATCTGTCGACCTGTCTATCTATCGATCTGTCGACCTGTCGACCTGTCGACCTGTCTATCTATCGATCTGTCGACCTGTCTATCTGTCGACCTGTCTATCTGTCGACCTGTCTATCTGTCGACCTGTCTATCTGTCGACCTGTCTATCTGTCGACCTGTCTATCTGTCGACCTGTCTATCTGTCGACCTGTCTATCTGTCGACCTGTCTATCTGTCGACCTGTCTATCTGTCGACCTGTCTATCTATCGATCTGTCGACCTGTCTATCTATCGATCTGTCGACCTGTCGACCTGTCGACCTGTCTATCTATCGATCTGTCGACCTGTCGACCTGTCGACCTGTCTATCTGTCGACCTGTCTATCTGTCGACCTGTCTATCTATCGACCTGTCTATCTATCGATCTGTCGACCTGTCTATCTATCGATCTGTCGACCTGTCGACCTGTCGACCTGTCTATCTATCGATCTGTCGACCTGTCGACCTGTCGACCTGTCTATCTGTCGACCTGTCTATCTGTCGACCTGTCTATCTGTCGACCTGTCTATCTGTCGACCTGTCTATCTGTCGACCTGTCTATCTGTCGACCTGTCTATCTGTCGACCTGTCTATCTGTCGACCTGTCTATCTATCGATCTGTCGACCTGTCTATCTATCGATCTGTCGACCTGTCGACCTGTCGACCTGTCTATCTATCGATCTGTCGACCTGTCGACCTGTCGACCTGTCTATCTGTCGACCTGTCTATCTGTCGACCTGTCTATCTGTCGACCTGTCTATCTGTCGACCTGTCTATCTGTCGACCTGTCTATCTATCGATCTGTCGACCTGTCTATCTATCGATCTGTCGACCTGTCGACCTGTCGACCTGTCTATCTATCGATCTGTCGACCTGTCGACCTGTCGACCTGTCTATCTGTCGACCTGTCTATCTGTCGACCTGTCTATCTATCGACCTGTCTATCTATCGATCTGTCGACCTGTCTATCTATCGATCTGTCGACCTGTCGACCTGTCGACCTGTCTATCTATCGATCTGTCGACCTGTCGACCTGTCGACCTGTCTATCTGTCGACCTGTCTATCTGTCGACCTGTCTATCTGTCGACCTGTCTATCTGTCGACCTGTCTATCTGTCGACCTGTCTATCTATCGATCTGTCGACCTGTCTATCTATCGATCTGTCGACCTGTCGACCTGTCGACCTGTCTATCTATCGATCTGTCGACCTGTCGACCTGTCGACCTGTCTATCTGTCGACCTGTCTATCTGTCGACCTGTCTATCTATCGACCTGTCTATCTATCGATCTGTCGACCTGTCTATCTATCGATCTGTCGACCTGTCGACCTGTCGACCTGTCTATCTATCGATCTGTCGACCTGTCGACCTGTCGACCTGTCTATCTGTCGACCTGTCTATCTGTCGACCTGTCTATCTGTCGACCTGTCTATCTGTCGACCTGTCTATCTGTCGACCTGTCTATCTGTCGACCTGTCTATCTGTCGACCTGTCTATCTGTCGACCTGTCTATCTGTCGACCTGTCTATCTGTCGACCTGTCTATCTGTCGACCTGTCTATCTGTCGACCTGTCTATCTGTCGACCTGTCTATCTGTCGACCTGTCTATCTGTCGACCTGTCTATCTGTCGACCTGTCTATCTGTCGACCTGTCTATCTGTCGACCTGTCTATCTGTCGACCTGTCTATCTGTCGACCTGTCTATCTGTCGACCTGTCTATCTGTCGATCTTTCTTTCGATCTGTCGACCTGTCTATCTATCGATCTTTCGATCTGTCGACCTGTCGACCTGTCTATCTATCGACCTGTCGACCTGTCTATCTGTCGACCTGTCTATCTGTCGACCTGTCGACCTGTCGACCTGTCGACCTGTCGAGCTGTCGACCTGTCGACCTGTCGACCTGTCGACCTGTCGACCTGTCGACCTGTCGACCTGTCGACCTGTCGACCTGTCGACCTGTCGACCTGTCGACCTGTCGACCTGTCGACCTGTCGACCTGTCGACCTGTCGACCTGTCGACCTGTCGACCTGTCGACCTGTCTATCTATCGATCTGTCGACCTGTCGACCTGTCTATCTATCGACCTGTCGATCTGTCTATCTGTCTATCTGTCGACCTGTCGACCTGTCTATCTATCGATCTGTCGACCTGTCTATCTATCGATCTGTCGACCTGTCTATCTGTCGACCTGTCTATCTGTCTATCTGTCTATCTGTCGACCTGTCGATCTGTCTATCTATCGATCTGTCGACCTGTCGACCTGTCTATCTATCGACCTGTCTATCTATCGACCTGTCGACCTGTCGATCTGTCTATCTGTCTATCTGTCTATCTGTCGACCTGTCGACCTGTCTATCTATCGATCTGTCGACCTGTCTATCTGTCGACCTGTCTATCTGTCGACCTGTCTATCTGTCGACCTGTCGACCTGTCGACCTGTCGACCTGTCGACCTGTCGACCTGTCGACCTGTCGACCTGTCGACCTGTCGACCTGTCGACCTGTCGACCTGTCGACCTGTCGACCTGTCGACCTGTCGATCTATCGACCTGTCGACCTGTCTATCTGTCGATCTGTCTATCTGTCTATCTGTCTATCTGTCGACCTGTCGATCTGTCTATCTGTCTATCTGTCTATCTGTCGACCTGTCGACCTGTCGACCTGTCTATCTATCGATCTGTCGACCTGTCTATCTGTCGACCTGTCGACCTGTCGACCTGTCGACCTGTCGACCTGTCGACCTGTCGACCTGTCGACCTGTCGACCTGTCTATCTGTCGACCTGTCGATCTGTCTATCTGTCTATCTGTCGACCTGTCGATCTGTCTATCTGTCTATCTGTCGACCTGTCGATCTGTCTATCTGTCTATCTGTCTATCTGTCGACCTGTCGACCTGTCGACCTGTCTATCTATCGATCTGTCGACCTGTCGACCTGTCGACCTGTCGACCTGTCGACCTGTCGACCTGTCGACCTGTCGACCTGTCGACCTGTCGACCTGTCGACCTGTCGACCTGTCGACCTGTCTATCTGTCGACCTGTCTATCTGTCGACCTGTCTATCTGTCGACCTGTCTATCTGTCGACCTGTCTATCTGTCGACCTGTCTATCTGTCGACCTGTCTATCTGTCGACCTGTCTATCTGTCGACCTGTCTATCTGTCGACCTGTCTATCTGTCGACCTGTCTATCTGTCGACCTGTCTATCTGTCGACCTGTCTATCTGTCTATCTGTCTATCTGTCGACCTGTCGACCTGTCGACCTGTCGACCTGTCGATCTGTCTATCTGTCTATCTGTCGACCTGTCGATCTGTCTATCTGTCTATCTGTCGACCTGTCGACCTGTCGACCTGTCTATCTATCGATCTGTCGACCTGTCTATCTGTCGACCTGTCGACCTGTCGACCTGTCGACCTGTCGACCTGTCGACCTGTCGACCTGTCGACCTGTCGACCTGTCGACCTGTCGACCTGTCTATCTGTCGACCTGTCGATCTGTCTATCTGTCTATCTGTCGACCTGTCGATCTGTCTATCTGTCTATCTGTCTATCTGTCGACCTGTCGACCTGTCGACCTGTCTATCTATCGATCTGTCGACCTGTCTATCTGTCGACCTGTCGACCTGTCGACCTGTCGACCTGTCGACCTGTCGACCTGTCGACCTGTCGACCTGTCGACCTGTCGACCTGTCGATCTGTCGATCTGTCTATCTGTCTATCTGTCGACCTGTCGACCTGTCGACCTGTCTATCTATCGATCTGTCGACCTGTCTATCTGTCGACCTGTCTATCTGTCTATCTGTCGACCTGTCGACCTGTCGACCTGTCGACCTGTCGACCTGTCGACCTGTCGACCTGTCGACCTGTCGACCTGTCGACCTGTCGACCTGTCGACCTGTCGACCTGTCGACCTGTCGATCTGTCGATCTGTCGACCTGTCTATCTGTCGACCTGTCTATCTGTCGACCTGTCTATCTGTCGACCTGTCTATCTGTCGACCTGTCTATCTGTCGACCTGTCTATCTGTCGACCTGTCTATCTGTCGACCTGTCTATCTGTCGACCTGTCTATCTGTCGACCTGTCTATCTGTCGACCTGTCTATCTGTCGACCTGTCTATCTGTCGACCTGTCTATCTGTCTATCTGTCTATCTGTCGACCTGTCGACCTGTCTATCTGTCGACCTGTCGACCTGTCGATCTGTCTATCTGTCTATCTGTCTATCTGTCGACCTGTCGACCTGTCGACCTGTCTATCTGTCGATCTGTCGACCTGTCTATCTGTCGACCTGTCTATCTGTCGACCTGTCTATCTGTCGACCTGTCTATCTGTCGACCTGTCTATCTGTCGACCTGTCTATCTGTCGACCTGTCTATCTGTCGACCTGTCTATCTGTCGACCTGTCTATCTGTCGACCTGTCTATCTGTCGACCTGTCTATCTGTCGACCTGTCTATCTGTCTATCTGTCTATCTGTGGACCTGTCGACCTGTCTATCTATCGATCTGTCGACCTGTCTATCTGTCGACCTGTCTATCTGTCGACCTGTCGACCTGTCGACCTGTCGACCTGTCGACCTGTCGACCTGTCGACCTGTCGACCTGTCGACCTGTCGACCTGTCGACCTGTCGACCTGTCTATCTGTCGATCTGTCGATCTGTCTATCTGTCGACCTGTCTATCTGTCTATCTGTCTATCTGTCTATCTGTCGACCTGTCGACCTGTCTATCTGTCTATCTGTCTATCTGTCTATCTGTCTATCTGTCTATCTGTCTATCTGTCTATCTGTCTATCTGTCTATCTGTCGACCTGTCTATCTGTCTATCTGTCTATCTGTCTATCTGTCGACCTGTCGACCTGTCGACCTGTCTATCTGTCGACCTGTCGACCTGTCTATCTATCGATCTGTCGACCTGTCTATCTGTCTATCTGTCTATCTGTCTATCTGTCTATCTGTCGACCTGTCGATCTGTCTATCTGTCTATCTGTCTATCTGTCGACCTGTCGACCTGTCTATCTATCGATCTGTCGACCTGTCTATCTGTCGACCTGTCTATCTGTCGACCTGTCGACCTGTCGACCTGTCGACCTGTCGACCTGTCGACCTGTCGACCTGTCGACCTGTCGACCTGTCTATCTGTCGATCTGTCGATCTGTCGATCTGTCGACCTGTCGACCTGTCGACCTGTCGACCTGTCGACCTGTCGATCTGTCTATCTGTCTATCTGTCTATCTGTCTATCTGTCTATCTGTCTATCTGTCGACCTGTCTATCTGTCTATCTGTCTATCTGTCTATCTGTCTATCTGTCTATCTGTCTATCTGTCTATCTGTCTATCTGTCTATCTGTCTATCTGTCTATCTGTCTATCTGTCTATCTGTCTATCTGTCTATCTGTCTATCTGTCTATCTGTCTATCTGTCTATCTGTCGACCTGTCTATCTGTCGACCTGTCGACCTGTCTATCTATCGATCTGTCGACCTGTCTATCTGTCTATCTGTCTATCTGTCTATCTGTCGACCTGTCGACCTGTCTATCTATCGATCTGTCGACCTGTCGACCTGTCGACCTGTCGACCTGTCGACCTGTCGACCTGTCGACCTGTCGACCTGTCGACCTGTCTACCTATCGATCTGTCGACCTGTCGACCTGTCTATCTATCGACCTGTCGATCTGTCTATCTGTCTATCTGTCGACCTGTCGACCTGTCTATCTATCGATCTGTCGACCTGTCTATCTATCGATCTGTCGACCTGTCTATCTGTCGACCTGTCGACCTGTCTATCTATCGATCTGTCGACCTGTCTATCTGTCGACCTGTCTATCTGTCGACCTGTCTATCTGTCGACCTGTCGACCTGTCGACCTGTCGACCTGTCGACCTGTCGACCTGTCGACCTGTCGACCTGTCGACCTGTCGACCTGTCGACCTGTCTATCTATCGATCTGTCGACCTGTCTATCTGTCGACCTGTCGACCTGTCGACCTGTCGACCTGTCGACCTGTCGACCTGTCGACCTGTCGACCTGTCTATCTATCGACCTGTCGATCTGTCTATCTGTCTATCTGTCGACCTGTCGACCTGTCTATCTATCGATCTGTCGACCTGTCTATCTATCGATCTGTCGACCTGTCTATCTGTCGACCTGTCGATCTGTCTATCTATCGATCTGTCGACCTGTCGACCTGTCTATCTATCGATCTGTCGACCTGTCGACCTGTCTATCTATCGATCTGTCGACCTGTCGACCTGTCTATCTATCGACCTGTCTATCTATCGACCTGTCGACCTGTCGATCTGTCTATCTGTCTATCTGTCTATCTGTCGACCTGTCGACCTGTCTATCTATCGATCTGTCGACCTGTCTATCTGTCGACCTGTCTATCTGTCGACCTGTCTATCTGTCGACCTGTCGACCTGTCGACCTGTCGACCTGTCGACCTGTCGACCTGTCGACCTGTCGACCTGTCGACCTGTCGACCTGTCTATCTGTCGATCTGTCGATCTGTCGATCTGTCTATCTGTCGACCTGTCTATCTGTCTATCTGTCTATCTGTCGACCTGTCGACCTGTCTATCTGTCTATCTGTCTATCTGTCTATCTGTCTATCTGTCTATCTGTCTATCTGTCTATCTGTCTATCTGTCTATCTGTCGACCTGTCTATCTGTCTATCTGTCTATCTGTCTATCTGTCGACCTGTCGACCTGTCTATCTGTCGACCTGTCGACCTGTCTATCTATCGATCTGTCGACCTGTCTATCTGTCTATCTGTCTATCTGTCTATCTGTCTATCTGTCGACCTGTCGATCTGTCTATCTGTCTATCTGTCTATCTGTCGACCTGTCGACCTGTCTATCTATCGATCTGTCGACCTGTCTATCTGTCGACCTGTCTATCTGTCGACCTGTCGACCTGTCGACCTGTCGACCTGTCGACCTGTCGACCTGTCGACCTGTCGACCTGTCGACCTGTCTATCTGTCGATCTGTCGATCTGTCGATCTGTCGACCTGTCGACCTGTCGACCTGTCGACCTGTCGATCTGTCGATCTGTCGATCTGTCTATCTGTCTATCTGTCTATCTGTCTATCTGTCTATCTGTCGACCTGTCTATCTGTCTATCTGTCTATCTGTCTATCTGTCTATCTGTCTATCTGTCTATCTGTCTATCTGTCTATCTGTCTATCTGTCTATCTGTCTATCTGTCTATCTGTCTATCTGTCTATCTGTCTATCTGTCTATCTGTCTATCTGTCTATCTGTCTATCTGTCTATCTGTCTATCTGTCGACCTGTCGACCTGTCGACCTGTCTATCTGTCGACCTGTCGACCTGTCTATCTATCGATCTGTCGACCTGTCTATCTGTCTATCTGTCTATCTGTCTATCTGTCGACCTGTCGACCTGTCTATCTATCGATCTGTCGACCTGTCGACCTGTCGACCTGTCGACCTGTCGACCTGTCGACCTGTCGACCTGTCGACCTGTCGACCTGTCTACCTATCGATCTGTCGACCTGTCGACCTGTCTATCTATCGACCTGTCGATCTGTCTATCTGTCTATCTGTCGACCTGTCGACCTGTCTATC
Organism: Carcharodon carcharias; assembly: GCF_017639515.1. Classification (NCBI taxonomy): domain Eukaryota; kingdom Metazoa; phylum Chordata; class Chondrichthyes; order Lamniformes; family Lamnidae; genus Carcharodon; species Carcharodon carcharias. Next base: position 58,728 of record NW_024470577.1, on the reverse strand, counting down.
TATCGATCTGTCGACCTGTCTATCTTTCGATCTGTCGACCTGTCTATCTGTCGACCTGTCGACCTGTCTATCTATCGATCTGTCGACCTGTCTATCTGTCGACCTGTCTATCTGTCGACCTGTCTATCTGTCGACCTGTCGACCTGTCGACCTGTCGACCTGTCGACCTGTCGACCTGTCGACCTGTCGACCTGTCGACCTGTCGACCTGTCGACCTGTCTATCTATCGATCTGTCGACCTGTCTATCTGTCGACCTGTCGACCTGTCGACCTGTCGACCTGTCGACCTGTCGACCTGTCGACCTGTCGACCTGTCGACCTGTCTATCTATCGACCTGTCGATCTGTCTATCTGTCTATCTGTCGACCTGTCGACCTGTCTATCTATCGATCTGTCGACCTGTCTATCTATCGATCTGTCGACCTGTCTATCTGTCGACCTGTCGATCTGTCTATCTATCGATCTGTCGACCTGTCGACCTGTCTATCTATCGATCTGTCGACCTGTCGACCTGTCTATCTATCGATCTGTCGACCTGTCGACCTGTCTATCTATCGACCTGTCTATCTATCGACCTGTCGACCTGTCGATCTGTCTAACTGTCTATCTGTCTATCTGTCGACCTGTCGACCTGTCTATCTATCGATCTGTCGACCTGTCTATCTGTCGACCTGTCTATCTGTCGACCTGTCTATCTGTCGACCTGTCGACCTGTCGACCTGTCGACCTGTCGACCTGTCGACCTGTCGACCTGTCGACCTGTCGACCTGTCGACCTGTCGACCTGTCGACCTGTCGACCTGTCTATCTATCGATCTGTCGACCTGTCTATCTGTCTATCTGTCTATCTGTCGACCTGTCGACCTGTCGACCTGTCGACCTGTCGACCTGTCGACCTGTCGACCTGTCGACCTGTCGACCTGTCGACCTGTCGACCTGTCGACCTGTCTATCTATCGATCTGTCGACCTGTCTATCTGTCGACCTGTCGATCTGTCTATCTGTCTATCTGTCTATCTGTCTATCTGTCTATCTGTCTATCTGTCTATCTGTCTATCTGTCTATCTGTCTATCTGTCTATCTGTCTATCTGTCTATCTGTCTATCTGTCTATCTGTCGACCTGTCTATCTGTCGACCTGTCTATCTGTCGACCTGTCTATCTGTCGACCTGTCTATCTGTCGACCTGTCTATCTGTCGACCTGTCTATCTGTCGACCTGTCGACCTGTCGACCTGTCGACCTGTCTATCTGTCTATCTGTCTATCTGTCTATCTGTCTATCTGTCTATCTGTCTATCTGTCTATCTGTCTATCTGTCTATCTGTCTATCTGTCTATCTGTCGACCTGTCTATCTGTCTATCTGTCGACCTGTCGACCTGTCTATCTGTCGACCTGTCTATCTGTCTATCTGTCTATCTGTCTATCTGTCGACCTGTCGACCTGTCTATCTATCGATCTGTCGACCTGTCTATCTGTCGACCTGTCTATCTGTCTATCTGTCTATCTGTCTATCTGTCGACCTGTCTATCTGTCTATCTGTCTATCTGTCTATCTGTCTATCTGTCTATCTGTCGACCTGTCGACCTGTCTATCTGTCTATCTGTCGACCTGTCTATCTGTCGACCTGTCGACCTGTCTATCTATCGATCTGTCGACCTGTCTATCTGTCTATCTGTCTATCTGTCTATCTGTCTATCTGTCTATCTGTCTATCTGTCTATCTGTCTATCTGTCTATCTGTCGACCTGTCGACCTGTCGACCTGTCTATCTGTCTATCTGTCGACCTGTCGACCTGTCTATCTGTCGACCTGTCGACCTGTCGACCTGTCGACCTGTCTATCTGTCGACCTGTCGACCTGTCGACCTGTCGACCTGTCGACCTGTCGACCTGTCGACCTGTCGACCTGTCGACCTGTCTATCTATCGATCTGTCGACCTGTCTATCTGTCGACCTGTCTATCTGTCTATCTGTCGACCTGTCTATCTGTCTATCTGTCTATCTGTCTATCTGTCTATCTGTCTATCTGTCTATCTGTCGACCTGTCGACCTGTCTATCTGTCTATCTGTCGACCTGTCTATCTGTCGACCTGTCGACCTGTCTATCTATCGATCTGTCGACCTGTCTATCTGTCTATCTGTCTATCTGTCTATCTGTCTATCTGTCTATCTGTCTATCTGTCTATCTGTCTATCTGTCTATCTGTCTATCTGTCGACCTGTCGACCTGTCGACCTGTCGACCTGTCGACCTGTCGACCTGTCGACCTGTCGACCTGTCGACCTGTCGACCTGTCGACCTGTCGACCTGTCGACCTGTCGACCTGTCGACCTGTCGACCTGTCGACCTGTCTATCTATCGATCTGTCGACCTGTCTATCTGTCGACCTGTCTATCTGTCTATCTGTCTATCTGTCTATCTGTCGACCTGTCGACCTGTCTATCTATCGATCTGTCGACCTGTCTATCTGTCGACCTGTCTATCTGTCTATCTGTCTATCTGTCTATCTGTCGACCTGTCTATCTGTCTATCTGTCTATCTGTCTATCTGTCTATCTGTCTATCTGTCTATCTGTCTATCTGTCGACCTGTCGACCTGTCTATCTGTCGACCTGTCGACCTGTCTATCTGTCGACCTGTCTATCTGTCTATCTGTCTATCTGTCTATCTGTCGACCTGTCTATCTGTCTATCTGTCTATCTGTCTATCTGTCTATCTGTCTATCTGTCTATCTGTCTATCTGTCGACCTGTCGACCTGTCTATCTGTCGACCTGTCTATCTGTCGACCTGTCGACCTGTCTATCTATCGATCTGTCGACCTGTCTATCTGTCTATCTGTCGACCTGTCGACCTGTCGACCTGTCGACCTGTCGACCTGTCGACCTGTCGACCTGTCGACCTGTCGACCTGTCGACCTGTCGACCTGTCGACCTGTCGACCTGTCTATCTATCGATCTGTCTATCTGTCGATCTGTCTATCTGTCTATCTGTCGACCTGTCGACCTGTCTATCTGTCTATCTGTCTATCTGTCTATCTGTCGACCTGTCTATCTGTCTATCTGTCTATCTGTCGACCTGTCGACCTGTCTATCTGTCTATCTGTCTATCTGTCGACCTGTCGACCTGTCTATCTGTCTATCTGTCTATCTGTCTATCTGTCGACCTGTCGACCTGTCTATCTGTCGACCTGTCGACCTGTCTATCTGTCGACCTGTCGACCTGTCTATCTATCGATCTGTCGACCTGTCTATCTGTCTATCTGTCGACCTGTCGACCTGTCGACCTGTCGACCTGTCGACCTGTCGACCTGTCGACCTGTCGACCTGTCGACCTGTCGACCTGTCGACCTGTCGACCTGTCGACCTGTCGACCTGTCTATCTATCGACCTGTCGACCTGTCTATCTGTCGACCTGTCGACCTGTCTATCTGTCGACCTGTCGACCTGTCTATCTGTCGACCTGTCTATCTGTCGATCTGTCGACCTGTCTATCTGTCGACCTGTCTATCTGTCGACCTGTCTATCTGTCGACCTGTCTATCTGTCGACCTGTCTATCTGTCGACCTGTCGACCTGTCGACCTGTCGATCTGTCGACCTGTCTATCTATCGATCTGTCGACCTGTCTATCTATCGATCTGTCGACCTGTCTATCTGTCGACCTGTCGATCTGTCTATCTATCGATCTGTCGACCTGTCGACCTGTCTATCTATCGATCTGTCGACCTGTCGACCTGTCTATCTATCGACCTGTCTATCTATCGACCTGTCGACCTGTCGATCTGTCGATCTGTCTATCTGTCTATCTGTCTATCTGTCTATCTGTCTATCTGTCTATCTGTCTATCTGTCTATCTGTCGACCTGTCTATCTGTCGACCTGTCTATCTGTCGACCTGTCTATCTGTCTATCTGTCTATCTGTCGACCTGTCGACCTGTCGACCTGTCGACCTGTCGACCTGTCGACCTGTCGACCTGTCGACCTGTCGACCTGTCGACCTGTCGACCTGTCGACCTGTCGACCTGTCGACCTGTCGACCTGTCTATCTGTCGACCTGTCTATCTGTCGATCTGTCGACCTGTCTATCTATCGACCTGTCTATCTGTCGACCTGTCGACCTGTCGATCTGTCGATCTGTCGACCTGTCTATCTATCGATCTGTCGACCTGTCTATCTATCGACCTGTCGACCTGTCGATCTGTCGACCTGTCGATCTGTCGACCTGTCGACCTGTCGACCTGTCGACCTGTCGACCTGTCGACCTGTCGACCTGTCGACCTGTCGACCTGTCGACCTGTCGACCTGTCGACCTGTCGACCTGTCGACCTGTCGACCTGTCGACCTGTCGACCTGTCGACCTGTCTATCTATCGATCTGTCGACCTGTCTATCTATCGATCTGTCGACCTGTCTATCTGTCGACCTGTCGACCTGTCTATCTGTCGACCTGTCGACCTGTCTATCTATCGATCTGTCGACCTGTCTATCTATCGATCTGTCGACCTGTCGACCTGTCTATCTATCGACCTGTCTATCTATCGACCTGTCGACCTGTCTATCTATCGACCTGTCGACCTGTCGACCTGTCTATCTATCGACCTGTCGACCTGTCTATCTATCGACCTGTCGACCTGTCGATCTGTCGATCTGTCGATCTGTCGACCTGTCGATCTGTCGACCTGTCGACCTGTCGACCTGTCTATCTGTCGACCTGTCGATCTGTCGACCTGTCTATCTGTCGACCTGTCGACCTGTCTATCTGTCGACCTGTCGACCTGTCTATCTATCGACCTGTCTATCTATCGACCTGTCTATCTATCGACCTGTCTATCTATCGACCTGTCTATCTATCGACCTGTCTATCTATCGACCTGTCTATCTATCGACCTGTCTATCTATCGACCTGTCTATCTATCGACCTGTCGACCTGTCGACCTGTCGACCTGTCGACCTGTCGACCTGTCGACCTGTCGACCTGTCGACCTGTCGACCTGTCGACCTGTCGACCTGTCGACCTGTCGACCTGTCTATCTATCGACCTGTCGACCTGTCGACCTGTCTATCTATCGACCTGTCGACCTGTCGACCTGTCTATCTATCGACCTGTCTATCTATCGACCTGTCTATCTATCGACCTGTCGACCTGTCGACCTGTCGACCTGTCGACCTGTCGACCTGTCTATCTATCGATCTGTCGACCTGTCGATCTATCGACCTGTCTATCTATCGACCTGTCGACCTGTCGACCTGTCGACCTGTCTATCTATCGACCTGTCGACCTGTCGACCTGTCTATCTATCGACCTGTCTATCTATCGACCTGTCTATCTATCGACCTGTCTATCTATCGACCTGTCTATCTATCGACCTGTCTATCTATCGACCTGTCTATCTATCGACCTGTCTATCTATCGACCTGTCGACCTGTCGACCTGTCGACCTGTCGACCTGTCGACCTGTCGACCTGTCGACCTGTCGACCTGTCGACCTGTCGACCTGTCGACCTGTCGACCTGTCTATCTATCGACCTGTCGACCTGTCGACCTGTCTATCTATCGACCTGTCGACCTGTCTATCTATCGACCTGTCGACCTGTCGACCTGTCTATCTATCGACCTGTCGACCTGTCGACCTGTCGACCTGTCGACCTGTCTATCTATCGACCTGTCTATCTATCGACCTGTCTATCTGTCGACCTGTCGACCTGTCGACCTGTCGACCTGTCGACCTGTCGACCTGTCGACCTGTCGACCTGTCGACCTGTCGACCTGTCGACCTGTCGACCTGTCGACCTGTCGACCTGTCGACCTGTCTATCTATCGATCTGTCGACCTGTCTATCTATCGATCTGTCTATCTATCGACCTGTCTATCTGTCGACCTGTCTATCTGTCGACCTGTCTATCTGTCGACCTGTCTATCTGTCGACCTGTCTATCTGTCGACCTGTCTATCTGTCGACCTGTCGACCTGTCGACCTGTCGATCTGTCGACCTGTCTATCTATCGACCTGTCGACCTGTCTATCTATCGACCTGTCGACCTGTCTATCTATCGATCTGTCGACCTGTCTATCTATCGATCTGTCGACATGTCTATCTATCGATCTGTCGACCTGTCGACCTGTCTATCTATCGACCTGTCGACCTGTCGACCTGTCTATCTATCGACCTGTCGACCTGTCGACCTGTCTATCTATCGACCTGTCTATCTATCGACCTGTCTATCTATCGACCTGTCTATCTATCGACCTGTCTATCTATCGACCTGTCTATCTATCGACCTGTCTATCTATCGACCTGTCTATCTATCGACCTGTCTATCTATCGACCTGTCTATCTATCGACCTGTCGACCTGTCGACCTGTCGACCTGTCGACCTGTCGACCTGTCGACCTGTCGACCTGTCGACCTGTCTATCTGTCGACCTGTCGACCTGTCTATCTATCGATCTGTCGACCTGTCTATCTGTCGATCTGTCTATCTATCGACCTGTCTATCTGTCGACCTGTCTATCTGTCGACCTGTCTATCTGTCGACCTGTCTATCTGTCGACCTGTCTATCTGTCGACCTGTCTATCTGTCGACCTGTCTATCTGTCGACCTGTCTATCTGTCGACCTGTCTATCTGTCTATCTGTCGACCTGTCTATCTGTCGACCTGTCTATCTGTCGACCTGTCGACCTGTCGACCTGTCGATCTGTCGATCTGTCGACCTGTCTATCTATCGACCTGTCGACCTGTCTATCTATCGACCTGTCGACCTGTCGACCTGTCGATCTGTCGACCTGTCGACCTGTCGACCTGTCTATCTGTCGACCTGTCGACCTGTCTATCTATCGACCTGTCTATCTATCGACCTGTCGACCTGTCTATCTGTCTATCTGTCGACCTGTCTATCTGTCGACCTGTCGACCTGTCGACCTGTCGACCTGTCGACCTGTCGACCTGTCGACCTGTCGACCTGTCGACCTGTCGACCTGTCGACCTGTCGATCTGTCTATCTATCGACCTGTCTATCTATCGACCTGTCGACCTGTCTATCTATCGATCTGTCGACCTGTCTATCTATCGATCTGTCGACCTGTCTATCTATCGATCTGTCGACCTGTCGACCTGTCTATCTATCGACCTGTCTATCTATCGATCTGTCGACCTGTCGACCTGTCTATCTATCGACCTGTCTATCTATCGACCTGTCGACCTGTCGACCTGTCGACCTGTCGATCTGTCGACCTGTCGACCTGTCGACCTGTCTATCTGTCGACCTGTCGACCTGTCGACCTGTCGACCTGTCGATCTGTCGATCTGTCGATCTGTCGATCTGTCGACCTGTCGACCTGTCTATCTGTCGACCTGTCGACCTGTCTATCTGTCGACCTGTCTATCTATCGACCTGTCTATCTATCGACCTGTCGACCTGTCTATCTATCGATCTGTCGACCTGTCTATCTATCGATCTGTCGACCTGTCTATCTATCGATCTGTCTATCTATCGACCTGTCGACCTGTCGACCTGTCTATCTGTCGACCTGTCGACCTGTCGACCTGTCGACCTGTCGACCTGTCGACCTGTCGACCTGTCGACCTGTCGACCTGTCTATCTATCGACCTGTCTATCTATCGACCTGTCGACCTGTCGACCTGTCTATCTATCGACCTGTCGACCTGTCGACCTGTCGACCTGTCTATCTATCGACCTGTCGACCTGTCGACCTGTCGACCTGTCGATCTGTCGATCTGTCGACCTGTCTATCTATCGACCTGTCGACCTGTCTATCTATCGATCTGTCGACCTGTCTATCTATCGATCTGTCGACCTGTCTATCTATCGATCTGTCGACCTGTCGACCTGTCTATCTATCGACCTGTCTATCTATCGATCTGTCGACCTGTCGACCTGTCTATCTATCGACCTGTCTATCTATCGACCTGTCGACCTGTCGACCTGTCGATCTGTCGATCTGTCGACCTGTCGACCTGTCTATCTGTCGACCTGTCGACCTGTCGATCTGTCGATCTGTCGACCTGTCGACCTGTCTATCTGTCGACCTGTCGACCTGTCTATCTGTCGACCTGTCTATCTATCGACCTGTCTATCTATCGACCTGTCGACCTGTCGACCTGTCGATCTGTCGATCTGTCGATCTGTCGATCTGTCGACCTGTCGACCTGTCGACCTGTCGACCTGTCGACCTGTCGACCTGTCGACCTGTCGACCTGTCGACCTGTCGACCTGTCTATCTATCGATCTGTCGACCTGTCGACCTGTCGACCTGTCGACCTGTCGACCTGTCTATCTATCGACCTGTCTATCTATCGACCTGTCTATCTATCGACCTGTCTATCTATCGACCTGTCGACCTGTCGACCTGTCGACCTGTCGACCTGTCGACCTGTCGACCTGTCGACCTGTCGACCTGTCGACCTGTCTATCTATCGACCTGTCGACCTGTCTATCTATCGACCTGTCTATCTGTCGACCTGTCTATCTATCGATCTGTCGACCTGTCGACCTGTCTATCTATCGATCTGTCGACCTGTCGACCTGTCTATCTATCGATCTGTCGACCTGTCTATCTGTCGACCTGTCGACCTGTCGACCTGTCTATCTGTCGACCTGTCGACCTGTCGACCTGTCGACCTGTCGACCTGTCTATCTGTCGACCTGTCTATCTGTCGACCTGTCTATCTATCGATCTGTCGACCTGTCGACCTGTCTATCTATGGATCTGTCGACCTGTCTATCTATCGATCTGTCGACCTGTCGACCTGTCTATCTATCGACCTGTCTATCTATCGACCTGTCGACCTGTCGACCTGTCGACCTGTCGACCTGTCGACCTGTCGATCTGTCGACCTGTCGACCTGTCGACCTGTCGACCTGTCGACCTGTCGACCTGTCGACCTGTCGACCTGTCTATCTGTCGACCTGTCTATCTGTCGACCTGTCTATCTATCGATCTGTCGACCTGTCGACCTGTCGACCTGTCTATCTGTCGACCTGTCTATCTATCGATCTGTCGACCTGTCGACCTGTCTATCTATCGATCTGTCGACCTGTCTATCTGTCGACCTGTCGACCTGTCGACCTGTCGACCTGTCGACCTGTCGACCTGTCGACCTGTCGACCTGTCGACCTGTCTATCTATCGATCTATCGATCTGTCGACCTGTCTATCTGTCGACCTGTCGACCTGTCGACCTGTCTATCTGTCTATCTGTCGACCTGTCGACCTGTCGACCTGTCGACCTGTCGACCTGTCTATCTATCGATCTGTCGACCTGTCGACCTGTCTATCTGTCGACCTGTCGACCTGTCTATCTATCGATCTGTCGACCTGTCTATCTATCGATCTGTCGACCTGTCTATCTATCGATCTGTCGACCTGTCGACCTGTCTATCTATCGATCTGTCGACCTGTCTATCTGTCGACCTGTCGACCTGTCGACCTGTCGACCTGTCGACCTGTCGACCTGTCGACCTGTCTATCTATCGATCTATCGATCTGTCGAACTGTCTATCTGTCGACCTGTCGACCTGTCGACCTGTCGACCTGTCTATCTGTCGACCTGTCGACCTGTCGACCTGTCGACCTGTCGACCTGTCGACCTGTCGACCTGTCGACCTGTCGACCTGTCGACCTGTCGACCTGTCGACCTGTCGACCTGTCGACCTGTCTATCTATCGATCTGTCGACCTGTCGACCTGTCTATCTGTCGACCTGTCGACCTGTCTATCTGTCGACCTGTCGACCTGTCTATCTGTCGATCTGTCGACCTGTCTATCTATCGATCTGTCGACCTGTCTATCTATCGATCTGTCGACCTGTCGACCTGTCTATCTATCGACCTGTCTATCTATCGATCTGTCGACCTGTCTATCTATCGATCTGTCGACCTGTCTATCTATCGATCTGTCGACCTGTCTATCTATCGATCTGTCGACCTGTCTATCTGTCGACCTGTCGACCTGTCGACCTGTCTATCTGTCGACCTGTCTATCTATCGATCTGTCGACCTGTCGACCTGTCTATCTATCGATCTGTCGACCTGTCTATCTATCGACCTGTCGACCTGTCGACCTGTCGACCTGTCGACCTGTCGACCTGTCGACCTGTCGACCTGTCGACCTGTCGACCTGTCGGCCTGTCGACCTGTCTATCTATCGATCTGTCGACCTGTCTATCTATCGATCTGTCGACCTGTCGACCTGTCGACCTGTCGACCTGTCGACCTGTCGACCTGTCGACCTGTCGACCTGTCGACCTGTCGACCTGTCGACCTGTCGACCTGTCTATCTATCGATCTGTCGACCTGTCTATCTATCGATCTGTCGACCTGTCTATCTATCGATCTGTCGACCTGTCGACCTGTCTATCTATCGACCTGTCTATCTATCGATCTGTCGACCTGTCGACCTGTCTATCTATCGACCTGTCTATCTATCGATCTGTCGACCTGTCTATCTATCGATCTGTCGACCTGTCGATCTATCGATCTGTCGACCTGTCGACCTGTCGATCTGTCGACCTGTCGACCTGTCGACCTGTCGACCTGTCGACCTGTCGACCTGTCGACCTGTCTATCTATCGATCTGTCGACCTGTCTATCTGTCGACCTGTCTATCTATCGATCTGTCGACCTGTCTATCTATCGACCTGTCTATCTATCGACCTGTCGACCTGTCGACCTGTCGACCTGTGGACCTGTCGACCTGTCAATCTGTCGATCTGTCGACCTGTCTATCTATCGACCTGTCGATCTGTCGACCTGTCGACCTGTCGACCTGTCGACCTGTCGACCTGTCGACCTGTCGACCTGTCGACCTGTCGACCTGTCGACCTGTCGACCTGTCGACCTGTCGACCTGTCGACCTGTCGACCTGTCGACCTGTCGACCTGTCGACCTGTCGATCTGTCGATCTGTCGACCTGTCGATCTGTCGACCTGTCTATCTATCGACCTGTCGACCTGTCTATCTATCGACCTGTCGACCTGTCGATCTGTCGACCTGTCGACCTGTCGATCTGTCGACCTGTCGATCTGTCGACCTGTCGACCTGTCGACCTGTCGACCTGTCGACCTGTCGACCTGTCGACCTGTCTATCTGTCTATCTGTCTATCTGTCTATCTGTCTATCTGTCTATCTGTCTATCTGTCTATCTGTCTATCTGTCTATCTGTCTATCTGTCTATCTGTCGACCTGTCGACCTGTCGACCTGTCGACCTGTCGACCTGTCGACCTGTCGACCTGTCGACCTGTCGACCTGTCGACCTGTCGACCTGTCGACCTGTCGACCTGTCGACCTGTCGACCTGTCGACCTGTCGACCTGTCTATCTATCGGTCGACCTGTCTATCTATCGATCTGTCGACCTGTCGACCTGTCTATCTGTCGACCTGTCGATCTGTCGACCTGTCTATCTGTCTATCTGTCTATCTGTCTATCTGTCTATCTGTCTATCTGTCTATCTGTCTATCTGTCTATCTGTCTATCTGTCTATCTGTCGACCTGTCGACCTGTCGACCTGTCGACCTGTCGACCTGTCGACCTGTCGACCTGTCGACCTGTCGACCTGTCGACCTGTCGACCTGTCGACCTGTCGACCTGTCGACCTGTCGACCTGTCGACCTGTCTATCTATCGATCTGTCGACCTGTCTATCTATCGATCTGTCGACCTGTCTATCTGTCGACCTGTCGACCTGTCGACCTGTCTATCTATCGATCTGTCGACCTGTCTATCTATCGATCTGTCGACCTGTCTATCTATCGATCTGTCGACCTGTCTATCTATCGATCTGTCGACCTGTCTATCTGTCGACCTGTCGACCTGTCGACCTGTCTATCTATCGACCTGTCTATCTATCGACCTGTCGACCTGTCGATCTGTCGATCTGTCGACCTGTCGACCTGTCGACCTGTCTATCTATCGATCTGTCGACCTGTCGACCTGTCTATCTATCGATCTGTCTATCTATCGACCTGTCGATCTGTCGATCTGTCGACCTGTCTATCTATCGACCTGTCTATCTATCGACCTGTCGACCTGTCTATCTATCGACCTGTCGACCTGTCGACCTGTCTATCTATCGACCTGTCTATCTATCGACCTGTCGACCTGTCGATCTGTCGATCTGTCGACCTGTCGACCTGTCGACCTGTCTATCTATCGATCTGTCGACCTGTCGACCTGTCTATCTATCGATCTGTCTATCTATCGACCTGTCGATCTGTCGATCTGTCGACCTGTCTATCTATCGACCTGTCTATCTATCGACCTGTCGACCTGTCTATCTATCGACCTGTCGACCTGTCGACCTGTCGACCTGTCGACCTGTCGACCTGTCGACCTGTCGACCTGTCGACCTGTCGACCTGTCGACCTGTCGACCTGTCGACCTGTCGACCTGTCGACCTGTCGACCTGTCGACCTGTCTATCTATCGATCTGTCGACCTGTCGACCTGTCTATCTATCGATCTGTCGACCTGTCTATCTATCGATCTGTCGACCTGTCTATCTGTCGACCTGTCGACCTGTCGACCTGTCGACCTGTCGATCTGTCGACCTGTCGACCTGTCTATCTATCGATCTGTCGACCTGTCGACCTGTCTATCTATCGACCTGTCGACCTGTCGACCTGTCTATCTGTCGACCTGTCTATCTGTCGACCTGTCTATCTGTCGACCTGTCTATCTGTCGACCTGTCTATCTGTCGACCTGTCTATCTGTCGACCTGTCTATCTGTCGACCTGTCTATCTGTCGACCTGTCTATCTGTCGACCTGTCTATCTGTCGACCTGTCTATCTGTCGACCTGTCTATCTGTCGACCTGTCTATCTGTCGACCTGTCTATCTGTCGACCTGTCTATCTGTCGACCTGTCTATCTGTCGACCTGTCTATCTGTCGACCTGTCTATCTGTCGACCTGTCTATCTGTCGACCTGTCTATCTGTCGACCTGTCTATCTGTCGACCTGTCTATCTGTCGACCTGTCTATCTGTCGACCTGTCGACCTGTCGACCTGTCTATCTGTCGACCTGTCTATCTATCGATCTGTCGACCTGTCGATCTGTCGATCTGTCGACCTGTCGACCTGTCGACCTGTCGACCTGTCTATCTATCGACCTGTCTATCTGTCGACCTGTCTATCTGTCGACCTGTCTATCTGTCGACCTGTCTATCTGTCGACCTGTCTATCTGTCGACCTGTCTATCTGTCGACCTGTCTATCTGTCGACCTGTCTATCTGTCGACCTGTCTATCTCTCGATCTGTCGACCTGTCTATCTGTCGACCTGTCTATCTGTCGACCTGTCTATCTGTCGACCTGTCGACCTGTCGACCTGTCGACCTGTCGACCTGTCTATCTGTCGACCTGTCTATCTATCGATCTGTCGACCTGTCGACCTGTCTATCTATCGATCTGTCGACCTGTCTATCTATCGATCTGTCGACCTGTCGACCTGTCGACCTGTCTATCTATCGATCTGTCGACCTGTCGACCTGTCGACCTGTCTATCTGTCGACCTGTCTATCTGTCGACCTGTCTATCTATCGACCTGTCTATCTATCGACCTGTCGACCTGTCTATCTATCGATCTGTCGACCTGTCGACCTGTCGACCTGTCGACCTGTCTATCTGTCGACCTGTCTATCTGTCGACCTGTCTATCTATCGACCTGTCTATCTATCGATCTGTCGACCTGTCTATCTATCGATCTGTCGACCTGTCGACCTGTCGACCTGTCTATCTATCGATCTGTCGACCTGTCGACCTGTCGACCTGTCTATCTGTCGACCTGTCTATCTGTCGACCTGTCTATCTGTCGACCTGTCTATCTGTCGACCTGTCTATCTGTCGACCTGTCTATCTGTCGACCTGTCTATCTGTCGACCTGTCTATCTGTCGACCTGTCTATCTGTCGACCTGTCTATCTGTCGACCTGTCTATCTGTCGACCTGTCTATCTGTCGACCTGTCTATCTGTCGACCTGTCTATCTGTCGACCTGTCTATCTGTCGACCTGTCTATCTGTCGACCTGTCTATCTGTCGACCTGTCTATCTGTCGACCTGTCTATCTGTCGACCTGTCTATCTGTCGACCTGTCTATCTGTCGACCTGTCTATCTGTCGATCTTTCTTTCGATCTGTCGACCTGTCTATCTATCGATCTTTCGATCTGTCGACCTGTCGACCTGTCTATCTATCGACCTGTCGACCTGTCGACCTGTCGACCTGTCGACCTGTCGACCTGTCGACCTGTCGACCTGTCGACCTGTCGACCTGTCGACCTGTCGACCTGTCGACCTGTCGACCTGTCGACCTGTCGACCTGTCGACCTGTCTATCTATCGATCTGTCGACCTGTCGACCTGTCTATCTATCGACCTGTCGATCTGTCTATCTGTCTATCTGTCGACCTGTCGACCTGTCTATCTATCGATCTGTCGACCTGTCTATCTATCGATCTGTCGACCTGTCTATCTGTCGACCTGTCGATCTGTCTATCTATCGATCTGTCGACCTGTCGACCTGTCTATCTATCGATCTGTCGACCTGTCTATCTATCGACCTGTCTATCTATCGACCTGTCGACCTGTCGATCTGTCTATCTGTCTATCTGTCTATCTGTCGACCTGTCGACCTGTCTATCTATCGATCTGTCGACCTGTCGACCTGTCTATCTATCGACCTGTCTATCTATCGACCTGTCGACCTGTCGATCTGTCTATCTGTCTATCTGTCTATCTGTCTATCTGTCTATCTGTCGACCTGTCGACCTGTCGACCTGTCGACCTGTCGACCTGTCGACCTGTCGACCTGTCGACCTGTCGACCTGTCGACCTGTCGACCTGTCGACCTGTCGATCTGTCGATCTGTCGATCTGTCGACCTGTCTATCTGTCTATCTGTCGATCTGTCTATCTGTCTATCTGTCTATCTGTCGATCTGTCGACCTGTCGACCTGTCGATCTGTCTATCTGTCTATCTGTCTATCTGTCTATCTGTCTATCTGTCTATCTGTCGACCTGTCTATCTGTCTATCTGTCTATCTGTCGACCTGTCTATCTGTCTATCTGTCTATCTGTCTATCTGTCTATCTGTCGACCTGTCGACCTGTCGACCTGTCGACCTGTCGACCTGTCGACCTGTCTATCTGTCGACCTGTCTATCTATCGATCTGTCGACCTGTCTATCTGTCTATCTGTCTATCTGTCTATCTGTCGACCTGTCGACCTGTCTATCTATCGATCTGTCGACCTGTCGACCTGTCGACCTGTCGACCTGTCGACCTGTCGACCTGTCGACCTGTCGACCTGTCGACCTGTCGACCTGTCGACCTGTCTATCTATCGATCTGTCGACCTGTCGACCTGTCTATCTATCGACCTGTCGATCTGTCTATCTGTCTATCTGTCGACCTGTCGACCTGTCTATCTATCGATCTGTCGACCTGTCTATCTATCGATCTGTCGACCTGTCTATCTGTCGACCTGTCGATCTGTCTATCTATCGATCTGTCGACCTGTCGACCTGTCTATCTATCGATCTGTCGACCTGTCGACCTGTCTATCTATCGACCTGTCTATCTATCGACCTGTCGACCTGTCGATCTGTCTATCTGTCTATCTGTCTATCTGTCGACCTGTCGACCTGTCTATCTATCGATCTGTCGACCTGTCTATCTGTCGACCTGTCTATCTGTCGACCTGTCTATCTGTCGACCTGTCGACCTGTCGACCTGTCGACCTGTCGACCTGTCGACCTGTCGACCTGTCGACCTGTCGACCTGTCGACCTGTCGACCTGTCGACCTGTCGACCTGTCTATCTATCGATCTGTCGACCTGTCTATCTGTCGACCTGTCGACCTGTCGACCTGTCGACCTGTCGACCTGTCGACCTGTCGACCTGTCGACCTGTCGACCTGTCGACCTGTCTATCTGTCGACCTGTCTATCTGTCGACCTGTCTATCTGTCGACCTGTCTATCTGTCGACCTGTCTATCTGTCGACCTGTCTATCTGTCGACCTGTCTATCTGTCGACCTGTCTATCTGTCGACCTGTCGACCTGTCGACCTGTCTATCTGTCGACCTGTCTATCTATCGATCTGTCGACCTGTCGATCTGTCGATCTGTCGACCTGTCGACCTGTCGACCTGTCGACCTGTCTATCTATCGACCTGTCTATCTGTCGACCTGTCTATCTGTCGACCTGTCTATCTGTCGACCTGTCTATCTGTCGACCTGTCTATCTGTCGACCTGTCTATCTGTCGACCTGTCTATCTGTCGACCTGTCTATCTGTCGACCTGTCTATCTCTCGATCTGTCGACCTGTCTATCTGTCGACCTGTCTATCTGTCGACCTGTCTATCTGTCGACCTGTCGACCTGTCGACCTGTCGACCTGTCGACCTGTCTATCTGTCGACCTGTCTATCTATCGATCTGTCGACCTGTCGACCTGTCTATCTATCGATCTGTCGACCTGTCTATCTATCGATCTGTCGACCTGTCGACCTGTCGACCTGTCTATCTATCGATCTGTCGACCTGTCGACCTGTCGACCTGTCTATCTGTCGACCTGTCTATCTGTCGACCTGTCTATCTATCGACCTGTCTATCTATCGACCTGTCGACCTGTCTATCTATCGATCTGTCGACCTGTCGACCTGTCGACCTGTCGACCTGTCTATCTGTCGACCTGTCTATCTGTCGACCTGTCTATCTATCGACCTGTCTATCTATCGATCTGTCGACCTGTCTATCTATCGATCTGTCGACCTGTCGACCTGTCGACCTGTCTATCTATCGATCTGTCGACCTGTCGACCTGTCGACCTGTCTATCTGTCGACCTGTCTATCTGTCGACCTGTCTATCTGTCGACCTGTCTATCTGTCGACCTGTCTATCTGTCGACCTGTCTATCTGTCGACCTGTCTATCTGTCGACCTGTCTATCTGTCGACCTGTCTATCTGTCGACCTGTCTATCTGTCGACCTGTCTATCTGTCGACCTGTCTATCTGTCGACCTGTCTATCTGTCGACCTGTCTATCTGTCGACCTGTCTATCTGTCGACCTGTCTATCTGTCGACCTGTCTATCTGTCGACCTGTCTATCTGTCGACCTGTCTATCTGTCGACCTGTCTATCTGTCGACCTGTCTATCTGTCGATCTTTCTTTCGATCTGTCGACCTGTCTATCTATCGATCTTTCGATCTGTCGACCTGTCGACCTGTCTATCTATCGACCTGTCGACCTGTCGACCTGTCGACCTGTCGACCTGTCGACCTGTCGACCTGTCGACCTGTCGACCTGTCGACCTGTCGACCTGTCGACCTGTCGACCTGTCGACCTGTCGACCTGTCGACCTGTCTATCTATCGATCTGTCGACCTGTCGACCTGTCTATCTATCGACCTGTCGATCTGTCTATCTGTCTATCTGTCGACCTGTCGACCTGTCTATCTATCGATCTGTCGACCTGTCTACCTATCGATCTGTCGACCTGTCTATCTGTCGACCTGTCGATCTGTCTATCTATCGATCTGTCGACCTGTCGACCTGTCTATCTATCGATCTGTCGACCTGTCGACCTGTCTATCTATCGACCTGTCTATCTATCGACCTGTCGACCTGTCGATCTGTCTATCTGTCTATCTGTCTATCTGTCGACCTGTCGACCTGTCTATCTATCGATCTGTCGACCTGTCGACCTGTCTATCTATCGACCTGTCTATCTATCGACCTGTCGACCTGTCGATCTGTCTATCTGTCTATCTGTCTATCTGTCTATCTGTCTATCTGTCGACCTGTCGACCTGTCGACCTGTCGACCTGTCGACCTGTCGACCTGTCGACCTGTCGACCTGTCGACCTGTCGACCTGTCGACCTGTCGACCTGTCGATCTGTCGATCTGTCGACCTGTCTATCTGTCGACCTGTCGATCTGTCTATCTGTCTATCTGTCGACCTGTCGACCTGTCGATCTGTCGACCTGTCGACCTGTCGATCTGTCTATCTGTCTATCTGTCTATCTGTCTATCTGTCTATCTGTCTATCTGTCGACCTGTCTATCTGTCTATCTGTCTATCTGTCTATCTGTCGACCTGTCGATCTGTCGATCTGTCGACCTGTCGACCTGTCGATCTGTCTATCTGTCTATCTGTCTATCTGTCTATCTGTCTATCTGTCGACCTGTCTATCTGTCTATCTGTCTATCTGTCGACCTGTCTATCTGTCTATCTGTCTATCTGTCTATCTGTCTATCTGTCGACCTGTCGACCTGTCGACCTGTCGACCTGTCGACCTGTCGACCTGTCTATCTGTCGACCTGTCTATCTATCGATCTGTCGACCTGTCTATCTGTCTATCTGTCTATCTGTCTATCTGTCGACCTGTCGACCTGTCTATCTATCGATCTGTCGACCTGTCGACCTGTCGACCTGTCGACCTGTCGACCTGTCGACCTGTCGACCTGTCGACCTGTCGACCTGTCGACCTGTCGACCTGTCGACCTGTCGACCTGTCGACCTGTCTATCTATCGATCTGTCGACCTGTCGACCTGTCTATCTATCGACCTGTCGATCTGTCTATCTGTCTATCTGTCGACCTGTCGACCTGTCTATCTATCGATCTGTCGACCTGTCTATCTATCGATCTGTCGACCTGTCTATCTGTCGACCTGTCGATCTGTCTATCTATCGATCTGTCGACCTGTCGACCTGTCTATCTATCGATCTGTCGACCTGTCGACCTGTCTATCTATCGACCTGTCTATCTATCGACCTGTCGACCTGTCGATCTGTCTATCTGTCTATCTGTCTATCTGTCGACCTGTCGACCTGTCTATCTATCGATCTGTCGACCTGTCTATCTGTCGACCTGTCTATCTGTCGACCTGTCTATCTGTCGACCTGTCGACCTGTCGACCTGTCGACCTGTCGACCTGTCGACCTGTCGACCTGTCGACCTGTCGACCTGTCGACCTGTCGACCTGTCTATCTATCGATCTGTCGACCTGTCTATCTGTCGACCTGTCGACCTGTCGACCTGTCGACCTGTCGACCTGTCGACCTGTCGACCTGTCGACCTGTCGACCTGTCGACCTGTCTATCTATCGACCTGTCGACCTGTCGACCTGTCGACCTGTCGATCTGTCGATCTGTCTATCTGTCTATCTGTCGACCTGTCGATCTGTCTATCTGTCTATCTGTCGACCTGTCGACCTGTCGACCTGTCTATCTATCGATCTGTCGACCTGTCTATCTGTCGACCTGTCTATCTGTCGACCTGTCTATCTGTCGACCTGTCGACCTGTCGACCTGTCGACCTGTCGACCTGTCGACCTGTCGACCTGTCGACCTGTCGACCTGTCTATCTATCGATCTGTCGACCTGTCTATCTGTCGATCTGTCTATCTGTCTATCTGTCGACCTGTCGACCTGTCTATCTATCGATCTGTCGACCTGTCTATCTGTCGACCTGTCTATCTGTCGACCTGTCGACCTGTCGACCTGTCGACCTGTCGACCTGTCGACCTGTCGACCTGTCGACCTGTCTATCTGTCGACCTGTCGACCTGTCTATCTGTCTATCTGTCGACCTGTCGATCTGTCTATCTGTCTATCTGTCTATCTGTCGACCTGTCGACCTGTCTATCTATCGATCTGTCGACCTGTCTATCTGTCGACCTGTCTATCTGTCGACCTGTCGACCTGTCGACCTGTCGACCTGTCGACCTGTCGACCTGTCTATCTGTCTATCTGTCGACCTGTCGACCTGTCTATCTATCGATCTGTCGATCTGTCGATCTGTCGATCTGTCGACCTGTCTATCTGTCGACCTGTCGACCTGTCGATCTGTCGATCTGTCGACCTGTCGACCTGTCTATCTGTCGACCTGTCGACCTGTCTATCTGTCGATCTGTCGATCTGTCGACCTGTCTATCTGTCGACCTGTCGATCTGTCGATCTGTCTATCTGTCTATCTGTCGACCTGTCTATCTGTCTATCTGTCGACCTGTCTATCTGTCGACCTGTCGACCTGTCGATCTGTCTATCTGTCGACCTGTCGACCTGTCTATCTGTCGATCTGTCGATCTGTCGACCTGTCTATCTGTCGACCTGTCGATCTGTCGATCTGTCTATCTGTCTATCTGTCGACCTGTCTATCTGTCTATCTGTCGACCTGTCTATCTGTCGACCTGTCGACCTGTCGATCTGTCGATCTGTCGACCTGTCGACCTGTCTACCTGTCGACCTGTCGACCTGTCTATCTGTCGACCTGTCGACCTGTCTATCTGTCGACCTGTCGACCTGTCGACCTGTCGACCTGTCGACCTGTCGACCTGTCTATCTGTCGACCTGTCGACCTGTCTATCTGTCGATCTGTCGACCTGTCGATCTGTCGACCTGTCGACCTGTCGATCTGTCGATCTGTCGACCTGTCGACCTGTCTATCTGTCGACCTGTCGACCTGTCGACCTGTCTATCTGTCGACCTGTCGACCTGTCGACCTGTCGATCTGTCGATCTGTCTATCTGTCTATCTGTCTATCTGTCTATCTGTCGACCTGTCGATCTGTCGATCTGTCTATCTGTCGACCTGTCTATCTGTCTATCTGTCTATCTGTCGACCTGTCGACCTGTCTATCTGTCTATCTGTCTATCTGTCGACCTGTCGACCTGTCTATCTGTCGACCTGTCGACCTGTCTATCTATCGATCTGTCGACCTGTCGACCTGTCGACCTGTCGACCTGTCTATCTATCGACCTGTCGACCTGTCTATCTGTCGACCTGTCGACCTGTCTATCTGTCGACCTGTCTATCTGTCGATCTGTCGACCTGTCTATCTATCGACCTGTCTATCTGTCGACCTGTCTATCTGTCGACCTGTCTATCTGTCGACCTGTCTATCTGTCGACCTGTCTATCTGTCGACCTGTCTATCTGTCGACCTGTCGACCTGTCGACCTGTCGATCTGTCGACCTGTCTATCTATCGATCTGTCGACCTGTCTATCTATCGATCTGTCGACCTGTCTATCTGTCGACCTGTCGATCTGTCTATCTATCGATCTGTCGACCTGTCGACCTGTCTATCTATCGATCTGTCGACCTGTCGACCTGTCTATCTATCGACCTGTCTATCTATCGACCTGTCGACCTGTCGATCTGTCTATCTGTCTATCTGTCTATCTGTCTATCTGTCTATCTGTCGACCTGTCGACCTGTCGACCTGTCGACCTGTCGACCTGTCGACCTGTCTATCTGTCGACCTGTCTATCTGTCGATCTGTCGACCTGTCTATCTATCGACCTGTCTATCTGTCGACCTGTCGACCTGTCGATCTGTCGATCTGTCGACCTGTCTATCTATCGATCTGTCGACCTGTCTATCTATCGACCTGTCGACCTGTCGACCTGTCGACCTGTCGATCTGTCGACCTGTCGACCTGTCGACCTGTCGATCTGTCGACCTGTCGACCTGTCGACCTGTCGACCTGTCGACCTGTCGACCTGTCGACCTGTCGACCTGTCGACCTGTCGACCTGTCGACCTGTCGACCTGTCGACCTATCGATCTGTCGACCTGTCTATCTATCGATCTGTCGACCTGTCTATCTGTCGACCTGTCGACCTGTCTATCTATCGATCTGTCGACCTGTCTATCTATCGATCTGTCGACCTGTCGACCTGTCTATCTATCGACCTGTCTATCTATCGACCTGTCGACCTGTCTATCTATCGACCTGTCGACCTGTCGACCTGTCTATCTATCGACCTGTCGACCTGTCTATCTATCGACCTGTCGACCTGTCGATCTGTCGATCTGTCGATCTGTCGACCTGTCGATCTGTCGACCTGTCGACCTGTCTATCTGTCGACCTGTCGATCTGTCGACCTGTCTATCTGTCGACCTGTCGACCTGTCTATCTGTCGACCTGTCGACCTGTCTATCTATCGACCTGTCTATCTATCGACCTGTCTATCTATCGACCTGTCTATCTATCGACCTGTCTATCTATCGACCTGTCTATCTATCGACCTGTCTATCTATCGACCTGTCGACCTGTCGACCTGTCTATCTATCGACCTGTCTATCTATCGACCTGTCTATCTATCGACCTGTCTATCTATCGACCTGTCTATCTATCGACCTGTCTATCTATCGACCTGTCTATCTATCGACCTGTCTATCTATCGACCTGTCTATCTATCGACCTGTCTATCTATCGACCTGTCGACCTGTCGACCTGTCGACCTGTCGACCTGTCGACCTGTCGACCTGTCGACCTGTCGACCTGTCGACCTGTCGACCTGTCGACCTGTCTATCTATCGACCTGTCGACCTGTCGACCTGTCTATCTATCGACCTGTCGACCTGTCGACCTGTCTATCTATCGACCTGTCTATCTATCGACCTGTCTATCTATCGACCTGTCGACCTGTCGACCTGTCGACCTGTCGACCTGTCGACCTGTCTATCTATCGATCTGTCGACCTGTCGATCTATCGACCTGTCTATCTATCGACCTGTCGACCTGTCGACCTGTCGACCTGTCTATCTATCGACCTGTCGACCTGTCGACCTGTCTATCTATCGACCTGTCTATCTATCGACCTGTCTATCTATCGACCTGTCTATCTATCGACCTGTCTATCTATCGACCTGTCTATCTATCGACCTGTCTATCTATCGACCTGTCGACCTGTCGACCTGTCGACCTGTCGACCTGTCGACCTGTCGACCTGTCGACCTGTCGACCTGTCGACCTGTCGACCTGTCGACCTGTCGACCTGTCTATCTATCGACCTGTCGACCTGTCGACCTGTCTATCTATCGACCTGTCGACCTGTCGACCTGTCGACCTGTCGACCTGTCTATCTATCGACCTGTCTATCTATCGACCTGTCTATCTGTCGACCTGTCGACCTGTCGACCTGTCGACCTGTCGACCTGTCGACCTGTCGACCTGTCGACCTGTCGACCTGTCGACCTGTCGACCTGTCGACCTGTCGACCTGTCTATCTATCGATCTGTCGACCTGTCTATCTATCGATCTGTCTATCTATCGACCTGTCTATCTGTCGACCTGTCTATCTGTCGACCTGTCTATCTGTCGACCTGTCTATCTGTCGACCTGTCTATCTGTCGACCTGTCGACCTGTCGACCTGTCGATCTGTCGATCTGTCGACCTGTCTATCTATCGACCTGTCGACCTGTCTATCTATCGATCTGTCGACCTGTCTATCTATCGATCTGTCGACATGTCTATCTATCGATCTGTCGACCTGTCGACCTGTCGACCTGTCGACCTGTCTATCTGTCGACCTGTCGACCTGTCGACCTGTCGACCTGTCGACCTGTCGACCTGTCGATCTGTCGATCTGTCGACCTGTCTATCTATCGACCTGTCGACCTGTCTATCTATCGATCTGTCGACCTGTCTATCTATCGATCTGTCGACATGTCTATCTATCGATCTGTCGACCTGTCGACCTGTCTATCTATCGACCTGTCGACCTGTCGACCTGTCTATCTATCGACCTGTCGACCTGTCGACCTGTCTATCTATCGACCTGTCTATCTATCGACCTGTCTATCTATCGACCTGTCTATCTATCGACCTGTCTATCTATCGACCTGTCTATCTATCGACCTGTCTATCTATCGACCTGTCTATCTATCGACCTGTCTATCTATCGACCTGTCGACCTGTCGACCTGTCGACCTGTCGACCTGTCGACCTGTCGACCTGTCGACCTGTCGACCTGTCTATCTGTCGACCTGTCGACCTGTCTATCTATCGATCTGTCGACCTGTCTATCTATCGATCTGTCTATCTATCGACCTGTCTATCTGTCGACCTGTCTATCTGTCGACCTGTCTATCTGTCGACCTGTCTATCTGTCGACCTGTCTATCTGTCGACCTGTCTATCTGTCGACCTGTCTATCTGTCGACCTGTCTATCTGTCGACCTGTCTATCTGTCGACCTGTCTATCTGTCGACCTGTCTATCTGTCGACCTGTCGACCTGTCGACCTGTCGACCTGTCGATCTGTCGATCTGTCGACCTGTCTATCTATCGACCTGTCGACCTGTCTATCTATCGATCTGTCGACCTGTCTATCTATCGATCTGTCGACCTGTCTATCTATCGATCTGTCTATCTGTCGACCTGTCGACCTGTCGACCTGTCGACCTGTCGACCTGTCGACCTGTCGACCTGTCGACCTGTCGACCTGTCGACCTGTCGACCTGTCGACCTGTCGATCTGTCGACCTGTCGACCTGTCTATCTGTCGACCTGTCTATCTATCGACCTGTCGACCTGTCTATCTGTCTATCTGTCGACCTGTCGACCTGTCGACCTGTCGACCTGTCGACCTGTCGACCTGTCGATCTGTCTATCTATCGACCTGTCTATCTATCGACCTGTCGACCTGTCTATCTATCGACCTGTCGACCTGTCTATCTATCGATCTGTCGACCTGTCTATCTATCGATCTGTCGACCTGTCTATCTATCGATCTGTCGACCTGTCGACCTGTCTATCTATCGACCTGTCTATCTATCGATCTGTCGACCTGTCGACCTGTCTATCTATCGACCTGTCTATCTATCGACCTGTCGACCTGTCGACCTGTCGACCTGTCGATCTGTCGACCTGTCGACCTGTCTATCTGTCGACCTGTCGACCTGTCGATCTGTCGATCTGTCGACCTGTCGACCTGTCGACCTGTCTATCTGTCGACCTGTCGACCTGTCTATCTGTCGACCTGTCTATCTATCGACCTGTCTATCTATCGACCTGTCGACCTGTCTATCTATCGATCTGTCGACCTGTCTATCTATCGATCTGTCGACCTGTCTATCTATCGATCTGTCTATCTGTCGACCTGTCGACCTGTCTATCTGTCGACCTGTCGACCTGTCGACCTGTCGACCTGTCGACCTGTCGACCTGTCGACCTGTCGACCTGTCGACCTGTCGACCTGTCGACCTGTCTATCTATCGACCTGTCTATCTATCGACCTGTCGACCTGTCGACCTGTCTATCTATCGACCTGTCGACCTGTCGACCTGTCGACCTGTCTATCTATCGACCTGTCGACCTGTCGACCTGTCGACCTGTCGATCTGTCGATCTGTCGACCTGTCTATCTATCGACCTGTCGACCTGTCTATCTATCGATCTGTCGACCTGTCTATCTATCGATCTGTCGACCTGTCTATCTATCGATCTGTCGACCTGTCGACCTGTCTATCTATCGACCTGTCTATCTATCGACCTGTCGACCTGTCGACCTGTCGACCTGTCGACCTGTCGACCTGTCGACCTGTCGACCTGTCGACCTGTCGACCTGTCGATCTGTCGACCTGTCGACCTGTCTATCTGTCGACCTGTCGACCTGTCGACCTGTCGATCTGTCGATCTGTCGACCTGTCGACCTGTCTATCTGTCGACCTGTCGACCTGTCTATCTGTCGACCTGTCTATCTATCGACCTGTCTATCTATCGACCTGTCGACCTGTCGATCTGTCGATCTGTCGATCTGTCGATCTGTCGACCTGTCGACCTGTCGACCTGTCGACCTGTCGACCTGTCGACCTGTCGACCTGTCGACCTGTCGACCTGTCGACCTGTCGACCTGTCGACCTGTCGACCTGTCGACCTGTCGACCTGTCTATCTATCGATCTGTCGACCTGTCGACCTGTCGACCTGTCTATCTATCGACCTGTCTATCTATCGACCTGTCTATCTATCGACCTGTCTATCTATCGACCTGTCGACCTGTCGACCTGTCGACCTGTCGACCTGTCGACCTGTCGACCTGTCGACCTGTCGACCTGTCGACCTGTCGACCTGTCGACCTGTCGACCTGTCTATCTATCGACCTGTCGACCTGTCTATCTATCGACCTGTCTATCTGTCGACCTGTCTATCTATCGATCTGTCGACCTGTCGACCTGTCTATCTATCGATCTGTCGACCTGTCGACCTGTCTATCTATCGATCTGTCGACCTGTCTATCTGTCGACCTGTCGACCTGTCGACCTGTCTATCTGTCGACCTGTCGACCTGTCGACCTGTCTATCTGTCGACCTGTCTATCTGTCGACCTGTCTATCTATCGATCTGTCGACCTGTCGACCTGTCTATCTATCGATCTGTCGACCTGTCTATCTATCGATCTGTCGACCTGTCGACCTGTCTATCTATCGACCTGTCTATCTATCGACCTGTCGACCTGTCGACCTGTCGACCTGTCTATCTGTCGACCTGTCGACCTGTCGACCTGTCGACCTGTCGACCTGTCGACCTGTCGACCTGTCGACCTGTCGACCTGTCTATCTGTCGACCTGTCTATCTGTCGACCTGTCTATCTATCGATCTGTCGACCTGTCGACCTGTCGACCTGTCTATCTGTCGACCTGTCTATCTATCGATCTGTCGACCTGTCGACCTGTCTATCTATCGATCTGTCGACCTGTCTATCTGTCGACCTGTCGACCTGTCGACCTGTCGACCTGTCGACCTGTCGACCTGTCGACCTGTCGACCTGTCGACCTGTCGACCTGTCGACCTGTCGACCTGTCTATCTATCGATCTATCGATCTGTCGACCTGTCGACCTGTCGACCTGTCTATCTGTCGACCTGTCGACCTGTCGACCTGTCGACCTGTCGACCTGTCGACCTGTCGACCTGTCGACCTGTCGACCTGTCGACCTGTCGACCTGTCGACCTGTCGACCTGTCTATCTATCGATCTGTCGACCTGTCTATCTATCGATCTTTCGACCTGTCGACCTGTCGACCTGTCGACCTGTCGACCTGTCGACCTGTCGACCTGTCGACCTGTCGACCTGTCGACCTGTCTATCTATCGATCTGTCGACCTGTCTATCTATCGATCTGTCGACCTGTCTATCTATCGATCTGTCGACCTGTCGACCTGTCTATCTATCGACCAGTCTATCTATCGATCTGTCGACCTGTCGACCTGTCTATCTATCGACCTGTCTATCTATCGATCTGTCGACCTGTCTATCTGTCGACCTGTCGACCTGTCGACCTGTCGACCTGTCGACCTGTCGACCTGTCGACCTGTCGACCTGTCTATCTGTCGACCTGTCTATCTGTCTATCTGTCTATCTGTCTATCTGTCTATCTGTCTATCTGTCTATCTGTCTATCTGTCTATCTGTCGACCTGTCGACCTGTCGACCTGTCGACCTGTCGACCTGTCGACCTGTCGACCTGTCGACCTGTCGACCTGTCGACCTGTCGACCTGTCGACCTGTCGACCTGTCGACCTGTCGACCTGTCGACCTGTCGACCTGTCTATCTATCGATCTGTCGACCTGTCTATCTATCGATCTGTCGATCTGTCGACCTGTCTATCTATCGATCTGTCGATCTGTCGACCTGTCGACCTGTCGACCTGTCGACCTGTCGATCTGTCGACCTGTCTATCTATCGATCTTTCGACCTGTCTATCTATCGACCTGTCGACCTGTCGATCTGTCGACCTGTCGATCTGTCGACCTGTCGACCTGTCGACCTGTCTATCTATCGATCTGTCGACCTGTCGACCTGTCTATCTATCGATCTGTCGACCTGTCTATCTGTCGACCTGTCGACCTGTCTATCTATCGATCTGTCGACCTGTCTATCTGTCGACCTGTCGACCTGTCGACCTGTCTATCTGTCGACCTGTCTATCTATCGATCTGTCGACCTGTCGACCTGTCTATCTATCGATCTGTCGACCTGTCGACCTGTCTATCTATCGACCTGTCTATCTATCGACCTGTCTATCTATCGACCTGTCGACCTGTCGACCTGTCGACCTGTCGATCTGTCGACCTGTCGACCTGTCGACCTGTCTATCTGTCGACCTGTCTATCTATCGATCTGTCGACCTGTCGACCTGTCTATCTATCGATCTGTCGACCTGTCTATCTGTCGACCTGTCTATCTGTCTATCTGTCTATCTGTCTATCTGTCTATCTGTCGACCTGTCGACCTGTCGACCTGTCGACCTGTCGACCTGTCGACCTGTCGACCTGTCGACCTGTCGACCTGTCGACCTGTCGACCTGTCGACCTGTCGATCTGTCGACCTGTCAATCTATCGATCTGTCGACCTGTCTATCTATCGATCTGTCGACCTGTCTATCTGTCGACCTGTCGACCTGTCGACCTGTCTATCTATCGATCTGTCGACCTGTCTATCTATCGATCTGTCGACCTGTCTATCTATCGATCTGTCGACCTGTCTATCTGTCGATCTGTCGACCTGTCTATCTGTCGACCTGTCGACCTGTCGACCTGTCTATCTATCGACCTGTCTATCTATCGACCTGTCGACCTGTCGATCTGTCGATCTGTCGACCTGTCGACCTGTCGACCTGTCGACCTGTCGACCTGTCGACCTGTCGACCTGTCGACCTGTCTATCTGTCGACCTGTCTATCTATCGATCTGTCGACCTGTCTATCTATCGATCTGTCGACCTGTCTATCTATCGATCTGTCGACCTGTCGACCTGTCGACCTGTCTATCTGTCGACCTGTCTATCTATCGATCTGTCGACCTGTCGACCTGTCTATCTATCGATCTGTCGACCTGTCTATCTGTCGATCTGTCGACCTGTCGACCTGTCTATCTATCGATCTGTCGACCTGTCTATCTGTCGACCTGTCGACCTGTCGACCTGTCTATCTATCGATCTGTCGACCTGTCTATCTATCGATCTGTCGACCTGTCTATCTATCGATCTGTCGACCTGTCGACCTGTCTATCTATCGACCTGTCTATCTATCGATCTGTCGACCTGTCTATCTATCGATCTGTCGACCTGTCTATCTATCGATCTGTCGACCTGTCTATCTATCGATCTGTCGACCTGTCTATCTGTCGACCTGTCGACCTGTCGACCTGTCTATCTGTCGACCTGTCTATCTATCGATCTGTCGACCTGTCGACCTGTCTATCTATCGATCTGTCTATCTATCGATCTGTCGACCTGTCTATCTATCGATCTGTCGACCTGTCTATCTATCGATCTGTCGACCTGTCTATCTATCGATCTGTCGACCTGTCTATCTATCGATCTGTCGACCTGTCTATCTATCGACCTGTCGACCTGTCGACCTGTCGACCTGTCGACCTGTCGACCTGTCGACCTGTCGACCTGTCGACCTGTCGACCTGTCGACCTGTCGACCTGTCGACCTGTCGACCTGTCTATCTATCGATCTGTCGACCTGTCTATCTATCGATCTGTCGACCTGTCTATCTATCGATCTGTCGACCTGTCTATCTATCGACCTGTCGACCTGTCGACCTGTCGACCTGTCGACCTGTCTATCTATCGATCTGTCGACCTGTCTATCTATCGATCTGTCGACCTGTCTATCTATCGATCTGTCGACCTGTCGACCTGTCGACCTGTCGACCTGTCGACCTGTCGACCTGTCGACCTGTCGACCTGTCGACCTGTCGACCTGTCGACCTGTCGACCTGTCGACCTGTCGACCTGTCGACCTGTCGACCTGTCGATCTATCGATCTATCGATCTGTCGACCTGTCTATCTGTCGACCTGTCGACCTGTCGACCTGTCTATCTGTCGACCTGTCGACCTGTCTATCTATCGATCTGTCGACCTGTCGACCTGTCTATCTGTCGACCTGTCGACCTGTCTATCTATCGATCTGTCGACCTGTCTATCTATCGATCTGTCGACCTGTCTATCTATCGATCTGTCGACCTGTCGACCTGTCTATCTATCGACCTGTCTATCTATCGATCTGTCGACCTGTCTATCTATCGATCTGTCGACCTGTCTATCTATCGATCTGTCGACCTGTCTATCTATCGATCTGTCGACCTGTCTATCTGTCGACCTGTCGACCTGTCGACCTGTCTATCTGTCGACCTGTCTATCTATCGATCTGTCGACCTGTCGACCTGTCTATCTATCGATCTGTCGACCTGTCTATCTATCGATCTGTCGACCTGTCGACCTGTCGACCTGTCGACCTGTCGACCTGTCGACCTGTCGACCTGTCGACCTGTCGACCTGTCGACCTGTCGACCTGTCGACCTGTCTATCTATCGATCTGTCGACCTGTCTATCTATCGACCTGTCGACCTGTCGACCTGTCGACCTGTCGACCTGTCGACCTGTCGACCTGTCGACCTGTCGACCTGTCGACCTGTCTATCTATCGATCTGTCGACCTGTCTATCTATCGATCTGTCGACCTGTCTATCTATCGATCTGTCGACCTGTCTATCTATCGATCTGTCGACCTGTCTATCTATCGATCTGTCGACCTGTCTATCTATCGATCTGTCGACCTGTCTATCTATCGATCTGTCGACCTGTCGACCTGTCTATCTATCGACCTGTCTATCTATCGATCTGTCGACCTGTCTATCTATCGATCTGTCGACCTGTCTATCTATCGATCTGTCGACCTGTCTATCTATCGATCTGTCGACCTGTCTATCTATCGATCTGTCGACCTGTCTATCTGTCGACCTGTCGACCTGTCGACCTGTCTATCTGTCGACCTGTCTATCTATCGATCTGTCGACCTGTCTATCTATCGATCTGTCGACCTGTCTATCTATCGATCTGTCGACCTGTCGACCTGTCGACCTGTCGACCTGTCGACCTGTCGACCTGTCGACCTGTCGACCTGTCGACCTGTCTATCTATCGATCTGTCGACCTGTCTATCTATCGACCTGTCGACCTGTCGACCTGTCGACCTGTCGACCTGTCGACCTGTCTATCTATCGATCTGTCGACCTGTCTATCTATCGATCTGTCGACCTGTCGACCTGTCTATCTATCGACCTGTCTATCTATCGATCTGTCGACCTGTCTACCTATCGATCTGTCGACCTGTCTATCTATCGACCTGTCGACCTGTCGACCTGTCGACCTGTCGACCTGTCGACCTGTCGACCTGTCGACCTGTCGACCTGTCGACCTGTCGACCTGTCGACCTGTCGACCTGTCGACCTGTCGACCTGTCGACCTGTCGACCTGTCTATCTGTCGACCTGTCTATCTATCGATCTGTCGACCTGTCTATCTGTCGACCTGTCTATCTATCGATCTGTCGACCTGTCTATCTATCGACCTGTCTATCTATCGACCTGTCGACCTGTGGACCTGTCGACCTGTCGATCTGTCGACCTGTCGACCTGTCTATCTGTCGATCTGTCGACCTGTCTATCTATCGATCTGTCGACCTGTCTATCTATCGACCTGTCGACCTGTCGATCTGTCGACCTGTCGACCTGTCGACCTGTCGACCTGTCGACCTGTCGACCTGTCGACCTGTGGACCTGTCGACCTGTGGACCTGTCGACCTGTCGACCTGTCGACCTGTCGACCTGTCGACCTGTCGACCTGTCGACCTGTCGACCTGTCGACCTGTCGACCTGTCGACCTGTCTATCTGTCGATCTGTCGACCTGTCTATCTATCGATCTGTCGACCTGTCGACCTGTCGACCTGTCGACCTGTCGACCTGTCGACCTGTCGACCTGTCGACCTGTCGACCTGTCGACCTGTCGACCTGTCGACCTGTCTATCTATCGATCTGTCGACCTGTCTATCTGTCGACCTGTCTATCTATCGATCTGTCGACCTGTCTATCTATCGACCTGTCTATCTATCGACCTGTCGACCTGTGGACCTGTCGACCTGTGGACCTGTCGACCTGTGGACCTGTCGACCTGTCGATCTGTCGACCTGTCGACCTGTCTATCTGTCGATCTGTCGACCTGTCTATCTATCGATCTGTCGACCTGTCTATCTATCGACCTGTCGACCTGTCGATCTGTCGACCTGTCGACCTGTCGACCTGTCGACCTGTCGACCTGTGGACCTGTCGACCTGTCGACCTGTGGACCTGTGGACCTGTCGACCTGTCGACCTGTCGACCTGTCGACCTGTCGACCTGTCGACCTGTCGACCTGTCGACCTGTCGACCTGTCGACCTGTCTATCTGTCGATCTGTCGACCTGTCTATCTATCGATCTGTCGACCTGTCTATCTATCGACCTGTCGACCTGTCGACCTGTCGACCTGTCGACCTGTCGACCTGTCGACCTGTCGACCTGTCGACCTGTCGACCTGTCGACCTGTCGACCTGTCTATCTGTCGACCTGTCTATCTGTCGACCTGTCTATCTGTCGACCTGTCTACCTGTCGACCTGTCTATCTGTCGACCTGTCTATCTATCGATCTGTCGACCTGTCTATCTATCGATCTGTCGACCTGTCTATCTATCGACCTGTCTATCTATCGACCTGTCGACCTGTCGACCTGTCGACCTGTGGACCTGTCGATCTGTCGACCTGTCGACCTGTCTATCTGTCGATCTGTCGACCTGTCTATCTATCGATCTGTCGACCTGTCGACCTGTCTATCTGTCGATCTGTCGACCTGTCTATCTGTCGACCTGTCGACCTGTCGACCTGTCTATCTGTCGACCTGTCTATCTATCGATCTGTCGACCTGTCGATCTATCGATCTGTCGATCTGTCGATCTGTCGACCTGTCGACCTGTCGACCTGTCGACCTGTCGACCTGTCGACCTGTCGACCTGTCGACCTGTCGACCTGTCGACCTGTCGACCTGTCGACCTGTCTATCTGTCGACCTGTCTATCTATCGATCTGTCGACCTGTCTATCTATCGATCTGTCGACCTGTCTATCTATCGATCTGTCGACCTGTCTATCTGTCGATCTGTCGACCTGTCTATCTGTCGATCTGTCGACCTGTCTATCTGTCGACCTGTCGACCTGTCTATCTATCGATCTGTCGACCTGTCTATCTGTCGACCTGTCGACCTGTCGACCTGTCTATCTGTCGACCTGTCTATCTATCGATCTGTCGACCTGTCGACCTGTCTATCTATCGATCTGTCTATCTATCGATCTGTCGACCTGTCGACCTGTCTATCTATCGACCTGTCTATCTATCGACCTGTCGACCTGTCGACCTGTCGACCTGTCGACCTGTCTATCTGTCTATCTGTCTATCTGTCTATCTGTCTATCTGTCTATCTGTCTATCTGTCTATCTGTCTATCTGTCTATCTGTCTATCTGTCTATCTGTCTATCTGTCTATCTGTCTATCTGTCTACCTGTCTACCTGTCTACCTGTCGACCTGTCGACCTGTCGACCTGTCGACCTGTCGACCTGTCGACCTGTCGACCTGTCGACCTGTCGACCTGTCGACCTGTCGACCTGTCGACCTGTCGACCTGTCGACCTGTCGACCTGTCGACCTGTCGATCTGTCGACCTGTCGATCTGTCGACCTGTCTATCTATCGATCTGTCGACCTGTCTATCTATCGATCTGTCGACCTGTCGACCTGTCGACCTGTCGACCTGTCGACCTGTCTAATTATCTGTCGACCTGTCTATCTATCGATCTGTCGACCTGTCTATCGATCTGTCGACCTGTCGACCTGTCGACCTGTCGACCTGTCTATCGATCTGTCGACCTGTCTATCTGTCGATCTGTCGACCTGTCGACCTGTCGACCTGTCGACCTGTCGACCTGTCTATCGATCTGTCGACCTGTCTATCTGTCGATCTGTCGACCTGTCTATCTGTCGATCTGTCGACCTGTCGACCTGTCGACCTGTCTATCTATCGATCTGTCGACCTGTCTATCTATCGATCTGTCGACCTGTCTATCTGTCGACCTGTCGACCTGTCGACCTGTCTATCTGTCGACCTGTCGACCTGTCTATCTATCGATCTGTCGACCTGTCTATCTGTCGATCTGTCGACCTGTCTATCTGTCGACCTGTCGACCTGTCGACCTGTCTATCTATCGACCTGTCTATCTATCGACCTGTCGACCTGTCGATCTGTCGATCTGTCGACCTGTCGACCTGTCGACCTGTCGACCTGTCGACCTGTCGACCTGTCGACCTGTCTATCTGACGACCTGTCTATCTATCGATCTGTCGACCTGTCTATCTATCGATCTGTCGACCTGTCTATCTATCGATCTGTCGACCTGTCGACCTGTCGACCTGTCTATCTGTCGACCTGTCTATCTATCGATCTGTCGACCTGTCGACCTGTCTATCTATCGATCTATCGATCTGTCGACCTGTCTATCTGTCGACCTGTCGACCTGTCGACCTGTCTATCTGTCGACCTGTCTATCTATCGATCTGTCGACCTGTCGACCTGTCTATCTATCGATCTGTCGACCTGTCTATCTGTCGATCTGTCGACCTGTCGACCTGTCTATCTATCGATCTGTCGACCTGTCTATCTGTCGACCTGTCGACCTGTCGACCTGTCTATCTATCGACCTGTCGACCTGTCGACCTGTCGACCTGTCGACCTGTCGACCTGTCGACCTGTCGACCTGTCGACCTGTCTATCTATCGATCTGTCGACCTGTCGACCTGTCGACCTGTCGACCTGTCTATCTATCGATCTGTCGACCTGTCTATCTATCGATCTGTCGACCTGTCGACCTGTCGATCTGTCGATCTGTCGACCTGTCGACCTGTCGACCTGTCGACCTGTCTATCTATCGATCTGTCGACCTGTCTATCTATCGATCTGTCGACCTGTCTATCTATCGATCTGTCGACCTGTCGACCTGTCTATCTATCGACCTGTCTATCTATCGATCTGTCGACCTGTCTATCTATCGATCTGTCGACCTGTCTATCTATCGACCTGTCGACCTGTCTATCTGTCGACCTGTCGACCTGTCGACCTGTCTATCTGTCGACCTGTCGACCTGTCGACCTGTCTATCTGTCTATCTGTCTATCTGTCTATCTGTCTATCTGTCTATCTGTCTATCTGTCTATCTGTCTATCTGTCTATCTGTCTATCTGTCTATCTGTCTATCTGTCGACCTGTCGACCTCTCGACCTGTCGACCTGTCGACCTGTCGACCTGTCGACCTGTCGACCTGTCGACCTGTCGACCTGTCGACCTGTCGACCTGTCGACCTGTCGACCTGTCGACCTGTCTATCTATCGATCTGTCGACCTGTCTATCTATCGATCTGTCGATCTGTCGACCTGTCTATCTATCGATCTGTCGACCTGTCTATCTATCGATCTGTCGACCTGTCGACCTGTCTATCTATCGACCTGTCTATCTATCGACCTGTCGACCTGTCGACCTGTCGACCTGTCGACCTGTCGACCTGTCTATCTATCGATCTGTCGACCTGTCTATCTGTCGACCTGTCGACCTGTCTATCTGTCGACCTGTCTATCTATCGATCTGTCGACCTGTCGACCTGTCTATCTATCGATCTGTCGACCTGTCGACCTGTCGACCTGTCGACCTGTCGACCTGTCGACCTGTCGACCTGTCGACCTGTCGACCTGTCGACCTGTCGACCTGTCGACCTGTCGACCTGTCGACCTGTCGACCTGTCTATCTATCGATCTGTCGACCTGTCTATCTATCGATCTGTCGACCTGTCTATCTATCGATCTGTCGACCTGTCTATCTATCGACCTGTCGACCTGTCGATCTGTCGACCTGTCGACCTGTCGATCTGTCGACCTGTCGACCTGTCTATCTGTCGACCTGTCGACCTGTCGACCTGTCTATCTGTCGACCTGTCTATCTATCGATCTGTCGACCTGTCTATCTGTCGACCTGTCGACCTGTCGACCTGTCTATCTGTCGACCTGTCGACCTGTCGACCTGTCGACCTGTCGACCTGTCGACCTGTCGACCTGTCTATCTGTCGACCTGTCGACCTGTCGACCTGTCTATCTATCGATCTGTCGACCTGTCTATCTATCGATCTGTCGACCTGTCTATCTATCGATCTGTCGACCTGTCTATCTATCGACCTGTCGACCTGTCGACCTGTCGATCTGTCGACCTGTCGACCTGTCTATCTGTCGACCTGTCGACCTGTCTATCTGTCTATCTGTCTATCTGTCTATCTGTCTATCTGTCTATCTGTCTATCTGTCTATCTGTCTATCTGTCTATCTGTCTATCTGTCTATCTGTCTACCTGTCTACCTGTCGACCTGTCGACCTGTCGACCTGTCGACCTGTCGACCTGTCGACCTGTCGACCTGTCGACCTGTCTACCTGTCTACCTGTCTACCTGTCTACCTGTCTACCTGTCGACCTGTCGACCTGTCGACCTGTCGACCTGTCGACCTGTCGACCTGTCGACCTATCGATCTGTCGACCTGTCTATCGATCTGTCGACCTGTCTATCTATCGATCTGTCGACCTGTCTATCGATCTGTCGACCTGTCGACCTGTCTATCTATCGACCTGTCGACCTGTCGACCTGTCTATCTATCGACCTGTCGACCTGTCGACCTGTCGACCTGTCGACCTGTCGACCTGTCGACCTGTCTACCTGTCTATCGATCTGTCGACCTGTCTATCGATCTGTCGACCTGTCTATCGATCTGTCGACCTGTCTATCTATCGATCTGTCGACCTGTCTATCGATCTGTCGACCTGTCGACCTGTCTATCGATCTGTCGACCTGTCGACCTGTCTATCTATCGACCTGTCGACCTGTCGACCTGTCGACCTGTCGACCTGTCGACCTGTCTATCGATCTGTCGACCTGTCGACCTGTCGACCTGTCTATCGATCTGTCGACCTGTCGACCTGTCGACCTGTCGACCTGTCGACCTGTCGACCTGTCGACCTGTCGACCTGTCGACCTGTCGACCTGTCGACCTGTCTATCGATCTGTCGACCTGTCTATCTATCGATCTGTCGACCTGTCTATCTATCGATCTGTCGACCTGTCTATCTATCGACCTGTCTATCTATCGACCTGTCGACCTGTCGACCTGTCGACCTGTCGACCTGTCGACCTGTCGACCTGTCGACCTGTCTATCGACCTGTCGACCTGTCGACCTGTCTATCGATCTGTCGACCTGTCTATCTATCGATCTGTCGACCTGTCTATCTATCGATCTGTCGACCTGTCTATCTATCGATCTGTCGACCTGTCTATCTATCGACCTGTCGACCTGTCGACCTGTCGATCTGTCGACCTGTCGACCTGTCGATCTGTCGATCTGTCGATCTGTCGATCTGTCGACCTGTCGATCTGTCGACCTGTCGATCTGTCGATCTGTCGACCTGTCGATCTGTCGATCTGTCGACCTGTCGATCTGTCGACCTGTCGATCTGTCGATCTGTCGACCTGTCTATCTGTCGACCTGTCGATCTGTCGACCTGTCGACCTGTCGATCTGTCGATCTGTCGATCTGTCGATCTGTCGACCTGTCGATCTGTCGATCTGTCGACCTGTCTATCTGTCGACTTGTCGATCTGTCGACCTGTCGATCTGTCGACCTGTCGACCTGTCGACCTGTCGACCTGTCGATCTGTCGACCTGTCGACCTGTCGACCTGTCGACCTGTCTATCTATCGATCTGTCGACCTGTCTATCTATCGATCTGTCGACCTGTCTATCTATCGATCTGTCGACCTGTCTATCTATCGATCTGTCGACCTGTCTATCTATCGACCTGTCGATCTGTCGACCTGTCGATCTGTCGACCTGTCGACCTGTCGACCTGTCGACCTGTCGACCTGTCGACCTGTCGACCTGTCGACCTGTCGACCTGTCGACCTGTCTATCTATCGATCTGTCGACCTGTCTATCTATCGATCTGTCGACCTGTCTATCTATCGATCTGTCGACCTGTCTATCTATCGACCTGTCGACCTGTCTATCTATCGACCTGTCGATCTGTCGATCTGTCGACCTGTCGACCTGTCGACCTGTCGACCTGTCGACCTGTCGACCTGTCGACCTGTCTATCTGTCTATCTGTCGACCTGTCTATCTGTCTATCTGTCTATCTGTCTATCTGTCTATCTGTCTATCTGTCGATCTGTCGATCTGTCGATCTGTCGACCTGTCGACCTGTCGACCTGTCGACCTGTCGACCTGTCGACCTGTCGACCTGTCGACCTGTCGACCTGTCGACCTGTCGACCTGTCGACCTGTCTATCTATCGATCTGTCGACCTGTCGACCTGTCTATCTATCGATCTGTCGACCTGTCTATCTATCGATCTGTCGACCTGTCTATCTATCGACCTGTCGATCTGTCGACCTGTCGACCTGTCGACCTGTCGACCTGTCGACCTGTCGACCTGTCGACCTGTCGACCTGTCTATCTGTCTATCTGTCGACCTGTCTATCTGTCTATCTGTCGACCTGTCTATCTGTCTATCTGTCTATCTGTCGACCTGTCTATCTGTCTATCTGTCTATCTGTCTATCTGTCGACCTGTCGACCTGTCGACCTGTCGACCTGTCGACCTGTCGACCTGTCTATCTGTCGATCTGTCGATCTGTCGACCTGTCGACCTGTCGACCTGTCGACCTGTCGACCTGTCGACCTGTCGACCTGTCGACCTATCGATCTGTCGATCTGTCGATCTGTCGATCTGTCGATCTGTCGACCTGTCGACCTGTCGACCTGTCGACCTGTCGACCTGTCGACCTGTCGACCTGTCGACCTGTCGACCTGTCGACCTGTCGACCTGTCGACCTGTCGACCTGTCTATCTATCGATCTGTCGACCTGTCTATCTATCGACCTGTCGACCTGTCTATCTATCGATCTGTCGACCTGTCGACCTGTCTATCTATCGATCTGTCGACCTGTCTATCTATCGACCTGTCGACCTGTCTATCTATCGATCTGTCGACCTGTCGACCTGTCGATCTGTCGATCTGTCGATCTGTCGATCTGTCGACCTGTCGACCTGTCGACCTGTCGACCTGTCGACCTGTCGACCTGTCGACCTGTCGACCTGTCGACCTGTCGACCTGTCGACCTGTCGACCTGTCGACCTGTCGACCTGTCTATCTATCGATCTGTCGACCTGTCTATCTATCGACCTGTCGACCTGTCTATCTATCGATCTGTCGACCTGTCGACCTGTCTATCTATCGATCTGTCGACCTGTCTATCTATCGACCTGTCGACCTGTCTATCTATCGATCTGTCGACCTGTCGACCTGTCTATCTATCGATCTGTCGACCTGTCGACCTGTCGACCTGTCGACCTGTCTATCTATCGACCTGTCGACCTGTCGACCTGTCGACCTGTCGACCTGTCGACCTGTCGACCTGTCGACCTGTCGACCTGTCGACCTGTCTATCTATCGACCTGTCGACCTGTCTATCTATCGATCTGTCGACCTGTCGACCTGTCTATCTATCGATCTGTCGACCTGTCTATCTATCGACCTGTCGACCTGTCTATCTATCGATCTGTCGACCTGTCGACCTGTCTATCTATCGATCTGTCGACCTGTCGACCTGTCGACCTGTCGACCTGTCGACCTGTCGACCTGTCGACCTGTCTATCTATCGACCTGTCGACCTGTCGACCTGTCGACCTGTTGACCTGTCGACCTGTCTATCTATCGATCTGTCGACCTGTCGACCTGTCGACCTGTCGACCTGTCGACCTGTCGACCTGTCGACCTGTCGACCTGTCGACCTGTCGACCTGTCGACCTGTCGACCTGTCGACCTGTCGACCTGTCGACCTGTCGACCTGTCTATCTATCGATCTGTCGACCTGTCTATCTATCGACCTGTCGACCTGTCTATCTATCGATCTGTCGACCTGTCGACCTGTCTATCTATCGATCTGTCGACCTGTCTATCTATCGATCTGTCGACCTGTCGACCTGTCTATCTATCGATCTGTCGACCTGTCTATCTATCGATCTGTCGACCTGTCGACCTGTCTATCTATCGATCTGTCGACCTGTCGACCTGTCGACCTGTCGACCTGTCGACCTGTCTATCTATCGATCTGTCGACCTGTCTATCTATCGATCTGTCGACCTGTCTATCTATCGACCTGTCGACCTGTCTATCTATCGATCTGTCGACCTGTCGACCTGTCGACCTGTCGACCTGTCGACCTGTCTATCTGTCTATCTGTCTATCTGTCGACCTGTCGACCTGTCGACCTGTCGACCTGTCTATCTGTCTATCTGTCTATCTGTCTATCTGTCTATCTGTCTATCTGTCTATCTGTCTATCTGTCTATCTGTCTATCTGTCGACCTGTCGACCTGTCGACCTGTCGACCTGTCGACCTGTCGACCTGTCGACCTGTCTATCTGTCTATCTGTCTATCTGTCTATCTGTCTATCTGTCTATCTGTCTATCTGTCTATCTGTCTATCTGTCTACCTGTCTACCTGTCTACCTGTCTACCTGTCTACCTGTCTACCTGTCGACCTGTCGACCTGTCGACCTGTCTACCTGTCTATCTGTCTATCTGTCTATCTGTCTATCTGTCTATCTGTCTATCTGTCTATCTGTCTATCTGTCTATCTGTCTATCTGTCTATCTGTCTATCTGTCTATCTGTCTATCTGTCTATCTGTCTATCTGTCTATCTGTCTATCTGTCTATCTGTCTATCTGTCTATCTGTCTATCTGTCTATCTGTCTATCTGTCTATCTGTCTATCTGTCTATCTGTCGACCTGTCTATCTGTCTATCTGTCTATCTGTCGACCTGTCGACCTGTCGACCTGTCTATCTGTCTATCTGTCTATCTGTCTATCTGTCGACCTGTCGACCTGTCGACCTGTCGACCTGTCGACCTGTCGACCTGTCGACCTGTCGACCTGTCGACCTGTCTATCTGTCTATCTGTCTATCTGTCTATCTGTCGACCTGTCGACCTGTCGACCTGTCGACCTGTCGACCTGTCGACCTGTCGACCTGTCGACCTGTCGACCTGTCGACCTGTCGACCTGTCGACCTGTCGACCTGTCGACCTGTCGACCTGTCGACCTGTCGACCTGTCGACCTGTCGACCTGTCGACCTGTCGACGTGTCGACCTGTCGACCTGTCGACCTGTCGACCTGTCGACCTGTCGACCTGTCTATCTGTCTATCTGTCGACCTGTCGACCTGTCGACCTGTCGACCTGTCGACCTGTCGACCTGTCGACCTGTCGACCTGTCGACCTGTCTATCTGTCTATCTGTCTATCTGTCTATCTGTCTATCTGTCTATCTGTCGACCTGTCGACCTGTCGACCTGTCGACCTGTCGACCTGTCGACCTGTCGACCTGTCGACCTGTCTATCTATCGATCTGTCGACCTGTCTATCTATCGACCTGTCGACCTGTCTATCTATCGATCTGTCGACCTGTCGACCTGTCTATCTATCGATCTGTCGACCTGTCTATCTATCGACCTGTCGACCTGTCTATCTATCGATCTGTCGACCTGTCGACCTGTCGATCTGTCGATCTGTCGATCTGTCGATCTGTCGACCTGTCGACCTGTCGACCTGTCGACCTGTCGACCTGTCGACCTGTCGACCTGTCGACCTGTCGACCTGTCGACCTGTCGACCTGTCGACCTGTCGACCTGTCTATCTATCGATCTGTCGACCTGTCTATCTATCGACCTGTCGACCTGTCTATCTATCGATCTGTCGACCTGTCGACCTGTCTATCTATCGATCTGTCGACCTGTCTATCTATCGACCTGTCGACCTGTCTATCTATCGATCTGTCGACCTGTCGACCTGTCTATCTATCGATCTGTCGACCTGTCGACCTGTCGACCTGTCGACCTGTCTATCTATCGACCTGTCGACCTGTCGACCTGTCGACCTGTCGACCTGTCGACCTGTCGACCTGTCGACCTGTCGACCTGTCGACCTGTCTATCTATCGACCTGTCGACCTGTCTATCTATCGATCTGTCGACCTGTCGACCTGTCTATCTATCGATCTGTCGACCTGTCTATCTATCGACCTGTCGACCTGTCTATCTATCGATCTGTCGACCTGTCGACCTGTCTATCTATCGATCTGTCGACCTGTCGACCTGTCGACCTGTCGACCTGTCGACCTGTCGACCTGTCGACCTGTCTATCTATCGACCTGTCGACCTGTCGACCTGTCGACCTGTTGACCTGTCGACCTGTCTATCTATCGATCTGTCGACCTGTCGACCTGTCGACCTGTCGACCTGTCGACCTGTCGACCTGTCGACCTGTCGACCTGTCGACCTGTCGACCTGTCGACCTGTCGACCTGTCGACCTGTCGACCTGTCGACCTGTCGACCTGTCTATCTATCGATCTGTCGACCTGTCTATCTATCGACCTGTCGACCTGTCTATCTATCGATCTGTCGACCTGTCGACCTGTCTATCTATCGATCTGTCGACCTGTCTATCTATCGATCTGTCGACCTGTCGACCTGTCTATCTATCGATCTGTCGACCTGTCTATCTATCGATCTGTCGACCTGTCGACCTGTCTATCTATCGATCTGTCGACCTGTCGACCTGTCGACCTGTCGACCTGTCGACCTGTCTATCTATCGATCTGTCGACCTGTCTATCTATCGATCTGTCGACCTGTCTATCTATCGACCTGTCGACCTGTCTATCTATCGATCTGTCGACCTGTCGACCTGTCGACCTGTCGACCTGTCGACCTGTCTATCTGTCTATCTGTCTATCTGTCGACCTGTCGACCTGTCGACCTGTCGACCTGTCTATCTGTCTATCTGTCTATCTGTCTATCTGTCTATCTGTCTATCTGTCTATCTGTCTATCTGTCTATCTGTCTATCTGTCTATCTGTCTATCTGTCGACCTGTCGACCTGTCGACCTGTCGACCTGTCGACCTGTCGACCTGTCTATCTGTCTATCTGTCTATCTGTCTATCTGTCTATCTGTCTATCTGTCTATCTGTCTATCTGTCTATCTGTCTACCTGTCTACCTGTCTACCTGTCTACCTGTCTACCTGTCTACCTGTCGACCTGTCGACCTGTCGACCTGTCGACCTGTCTATCTGTCTATCTGTCTATCTGTCTATCTGTCTATCTGTCTATCTGTCTATCTGTCTATCTGTCTATCTGTCTATCTGTCTATCTGTCTATCTGTCTATCTGTCTATCTGTCTATCTGTCTATCTGTCTATCTGTCTATCTGTCTATCTGTCTATCTGTCTATCTGTCTATCTGTCTATCTGTCGACCTGTCTATCTGTCTATCTGTCTATCTGTCGACCTGTCGACCTGTCGACCTGTCTATCTGTCTATCTGTCTATCTGTCTATCTGTCGACCTGTCGACCTGTCGACCTGTCGACCTGTCGACCTGTCGACCTGTCGACCTGTCGACCTGTCGACCTGTCGACCTGTCTATCTGTCTATCTGTCTATCTGTCTATCTGTCGACCTGTCTATCTGTCGACCTGTCGACCTGTCGACCTGTCGACCTGTCGACCTGTCGACCTGTCGACCTGTCGACCTGTCGACCTGTCGACCTGTCGACCTGTCGACCTGTCGACCTGTCGACCTGTCGACCTGTCGACCTGTCGACCTGTCGACCTGTCGACGTGTCGACGTGTCGACCTGTCGACCTGTCGACCTGTCGACCTGTCGACCTGTCTATCTGTCTATCTGTCTATCTGTCGACCTGTCGACCTGTCGACCTGTCGACCTGTCGACCTGTCGACCTGTCGACCTGTCTATCTGTCTATCTGTCTATCTGTCTATCTGTCTATCTGTCTATCTGTCTATCTGTCTATCTGTCTATCTGTCTATCTGTCTATCTGTCTATCTGTCGACCTGTCGACCTGTCGACCTGTCGACCTGTCGACCTGTCGACCTGTCGACCTGTCGACCTGTCGACCTGTCGACCTGTCGACCTGTCGACCTGTCGACCTGTCGACCTGTCGACCTGTCGACCTGTCGACCTGTCGACCTGTCGACCTGTCGACCTGTCGACCTGTCGACCTGTCGACCTGTCGACCTGTCGACCTGTCTATCTATCGATCTGTCGACCTGTCTATCTATCGACCTGTCGACCTGTCGACCTGTCGACCTGTCGACCTGTCGACCTGTCGACCTATCGATCTGTCGACCTGTCTATCTATCGACCTGTCGACCTGTCGATCTGTCGACCTGTCGACCTGTCGATCTGTCGACCTGTCGACCTGTCGATCTGTCGACCTGTCTATCTGTCTATCTGTCGACCTGTCTATCTGTCTATCTGTCGACCTGTCGATCTGTCGACCTGTCGACCTGTCGACCTGTCGACCTGTCGACCTGTCGACCTGTCGACCTGTCGACCTGTCGACCTGTCGACCTGTCGACCTGTCGACCTGTCGACCTGTCTATCTATCGATCTGTCGACCTGTCTATCTATCGATCTGTCGACCTGTCTATCTGTCGACCTGTCGACCTGTCGATCTGTCGACCTGTCGACCTGTCGACCTGTCGACCTGTCGACCTGTCTATCTGTCTATCTGTCGACCTGTCGATCTGTCGACCTGTCGACCTGTCGACCTGTCGACCTGTCGACCTGTCGACCTGTCGACCTGTCGACCTGTCGACCTGTCTATCTGTCGACCTGTCTATCTATCGATCTGTCGACCTGTCGACCTGTCGACCTGTCGACCTGTCGACCTGTCGACCTGTCGACCTGTCGACCTGTCTATCTATCGATCTGTCGACCTGTCGACCTGTCTATCTATCGATCTGTCGATCTGTCGACCTGTCGACCTGTCGACCTGTCGACCTGTCGACCTGTCGACCTGTCGACCTGTCTATCTATCGATCTGTCGACCTGTCGACCTGTCGACCTGTCTATCTATCGATCTGTCGATCTGTCGACCTGTCGACCTGTCGACCTGTCGACCTGTCGATCTGTCGATCTGTCGACCTGTCGACCTGTCGACCTGTCGACCTGTCGATCTGTCGATCTGTCGACCTGTCTATCTATCGATCTGTCGACCTGTCTATCTGTCGACCTGTCGACCTGTCGACCTGTCGACCTGTCGACCTGTCGACCTGTCGACCTGTCGACCTGTCGACCTGTCGACCTGTCGACCTGTCGATCTGT
Organism: Carcharodon carcharias; assembly: GCF_017639515.1. Taxonomy (NCBI): domain Eukaryota; kingdom Metazoa; phylum Chordata; class Chondrichthyes; order Lamniformes; family Lamnidae; genus Carcharodon; species Carcharodon carcharias. The sequence continues at coordinate 13,817 of NW_024470577.1, read as the reverse complement.
CGACCTGTCGACCTGTCGACCTGTCGACCTGTCGACCTGTCTATCTGTCGACCTGTCGACCTGTCTATCTGTCGACCTGTCGACCTGTCGACCTGTCTATCTGTCGACCTGTCTATCTGTCGACCTGTCTATCTGTCTATCTGTCTATCTGTCGACCTGTCGACCTGTCGATCTGTCGATCTGTCGACCTGTCGACCTGTCGACCTGTCGACCTGTCGACCTGTCTATCTGTCGACCTGTCTATCTGTCGACCTGTCTATCTGTCGACCTGTCTATCTGTCGACCTGTCTATCTGTCGACCTGTCGACCTGTCTATCTGTCTATCTGTCTATCTGTCGACCTGTCGACCTGTCGACCTGTCGACCTGTCGATCTGTCGATCTGTCGATCTGTCGATCTGTCGACCTGTCGACCTGTCGACCTGTCTATCTGTCTATCTGTCTATCTGTCTATCTGTCTATCTGTCGACCTGTCGACCTATCGACCTGTCGATCTGTCGACCTATCGATCTGTCGACCTGTCGATCTGTCGACCTGTCGATCTGTCGACCTGTCGACCTGTCGATCTGTCGACCTGTCGACCTGTCGACCTGTCGACCTGTCGACCTGTCGACCTGTCGACCTGTCGACCTGTCGACCTGTCGATCTGTCGACCTGTCGACCTGTCGACCTGTCGACCTGTCTATCTATCGATCTGTCGACCTGTCTATCTATCGATCTGTCGACCTGTCTATCTATCGATCTGTCGACCTGTCTATCTGTCGACCTGTCGACCTGTCTATCTGTCGACCTGTCTATCTGTCGACCTGTCGACCTGTCGACCTGTCGACCTGTCTATCTGTCGACCTGTCGACCTGTCGACCTGTCTATCTATCGATCTGTCGACCTGTCGACCTGTCGACCTGTCGACCTGTCGACCTGTCGACCTGTCGACCTGTCGACCTGTCTATCTATCGATCTGTCGACCTGTCTATCTATCGATCTGTCGACCTGTCTATCTATCGATCTGTCGACCTGTCTATCTATCGATCTGTCGATCTGTCGATCTGTCGACCTGTCGACCTGTCGACCTGTCGACCTGTCGACCTGTCGATCTGTCGACCTGTCGACCTGTCTATCTGTCGACCTGTCGATCTGTCGACCTGTCGACCTGTCGACCTGTCGACCTGTCGACCTGTCGACCTGTCGACCTGTCTATCTGTCGACCTGTCTATCTATCGATCTGTCGACCTGTCTATCTGTCGACCTGTCTATCTGTCGACCTGTCGACCTGTCTATCTGTCGACCTGTCGACCTGTCGACCTGTCTATCTGTCGACCTGTCTATCTATCGATCTGTCGACCTGTCGACCTGTCTATCTATCGACCTGTCTATCTATCGATCTGTCGACCTGTCTATCTGTCGACCTGTCGACCTGTCGACCTGTCTATCTGTCGACCTGTCTATCTATCGATCTGTCGACCTGTCGACCTGTCTATCTATCGATCTGTCGACCTGTCGACCTGTCGACCTGTCGACCTGTCGACCTGTCGACCTGTCGACCTGTCGACCTGTCGACCTGTCGACCTGTCGACCTGTCGACCTGTCTATCTGTCGACCTGTCTATCTGTCTATCTATCGATCTGTCGACCTGTCTATCTATCGATCTGTCGACCTGTCTATCTATCGATCTGTCGACCTGTCTATCTATCGATCTGTCGATCTGTCGACCTGTCTATCTGTCGACCTGTCTATCTGTCGACCTGTCTATCTGTCGACCTGTCGACCTGTCGATCTGTCGACCTGTCGACCTGTCGACCTGTCGACCTGTCGACCTGTCGACCTGTCTATCTGTCGACCTGTCGACCTGTCGATCTATCGACCTGTCTATCTATCGATCTGTCGACCTGTCTATCTGTCTATCTGTCGACCTGTCGACCTGTCGACCTGTCGACCTGTCGACCTGTCGACCTGTCGACCTGTCGACCTGTCTATCTGTCGACCTGTCGACCTGTCGATCTATCGACCTGTCTATCTATCGATCTGTCGACCTGTCTATCTGTCTATCTGTCGACCTGTCGACCTGTCGACCTGTCGACCTGTCGACCTGTCTATCTGTCGACCTGTCTATCTATCGATCTGTCGACCTGTCGACCTGTCTATCTATCGATCTGTCGACCTGTCGACCTGTCTATCTATCGAACTGTCGACCTGTCGACCTGTCGACCTGTCGACCTGTCGACCTGTCGACCTGTCGACCTGTCGACCTGTCGACCTGTCTATCTATCGATCTGTCGACCTGTCTATCTATCGATCTGTCGACCTGTCTATCTATCGACCTGTCGACCTGTCGACCTGTCGACCTGTCGACCTGTCGACCTATCGATCTGTCGATCTGTCGATCTGTCGACCTGTCTATCTATCGACCTGTCGACCTGTCGACCTGTCGACCTGTCGACCTGTCGACCTATCGACCTGTCGACCTGTCGACCTGTCGACCTGTCGATCTGTCGATCTGTCGACCTGTCGACCTGTCGACCTGTCGACCTGTCGACCTGTCGACCTGTCGACCTGTCGACCTGTCGACCTGTCGACCTGTCTATCTGTCGACCTGTCTATCTATCGATCTGTCGACCTGTCTATCTATCGATCTGTCGACCTGTCTATCTATCGATCTGTCGACCTGTCTATCTATCGATCTGTCGACCTGTCTATCTATCGATCTGTCGACCTGTCTATCTATCGATCTGTCGACCTGTCTATCTGTCGACCTGTCGACCTGTCTATCTATCGATCTGTCGACCTGTCTATCTATCGATCTGTCGACCTGTCTATCTGTCGACCTGTCGACCTGTCTATCTATCGATCTGTCGACCTGTCTATCTATCGATCTGTCGACCTGTCGATCTGTCGACCTGTCTATCTGTCGACCTGTCTATCTGTCGACCTGTCTATCTGTCGACCTGTCTATCTGTCGACCTGTCTATCTGTCGACCTGTCTATCTGTCGACCTGTCTATCTGTCGACCTGTCTATCTATCGATCTGTCGACCTGTCTATCTATCGACCTGTCGACCTGTCTATCTATCGATCTGTCGACCTGTCTATCTATCGATCTGTCGACCTGTCTATCTATCGATCTGTCGACCTGTCTATCTATCGATCTGTCGACCTGTCTATCTATCGATCTGTCGACCTGTCTATCTATCGATCTGTCGACCTGTCGATCTGTCGACCTGTCGACCTGTCGACCTGTCGACCTGTCGACCTGTCGACCTGTCGACCTGTCGACCTGTCTATCTGTCGACCTGTCTATCTATCGATCTGTCGACCTGTCTATCTATCGATCTGTCGACCTGTCTATCTATCGATCTGTCGACCTGTCTATCTATCGATCTGTCGACCTGTCTATCTATCGATCTGTCGACCTGTCTATCTATCGACCTGTCGACCTGTCGACCTGTCGACCTGTCGACCTGTCGACCTGTCGACCTGTCGACCTGTCGACCTGTCGACCTGTCGACCTGTCGACCTGTCGACCTGTCGACCTGTCGACCTGTCGACCTGTCTATCTGTCGACCTGTCTATCTGTCGACCTGTCTATCTGTCGACCTGTCTATCTGTCGACCTGTCTATCTGTCGACCTGTCTATCTGTCGACCTGTCTATCTGTCGACCTGTCTATCTGTCGACCTGTCTATCTGTCGACCTGTCTATCTGTCGACCTGTCTATCTGTCGACCTGTCTATCTGTCGACCTGTCTATCTGTCGACCTGTCTATCTGTCGACCTGTCTATCTGTCGACCTGTCTATCTGTCGACCTGTCGATCTGTCGACCTGTCGATCTGTCGACCTGTCTATCTGTCGACCTGTCTATCTGTCGACCTGTCGACCTGTCTATCTATCGATCTGTCGACCTGTCTATCTATCGATCTGTCGACCTGTCGATCTGTCGACCTGTCTATCTGTCGACCTGTCTATCTGTCGACCTGTCTATCTGTCGACCTGTCTATCTGTCGACCTGTCTATCTGTCGACCTGTCTATCTGTCGACCTGTCTATCTGTCGACCTGTCTATCTATCGATCTGTCGACCTGTCTATCTATCGACCTGTCGACCTGTCGACCTGTCTATCTGTCGACCTGTCTATCTGTCGACCTGTCTATCTGTCGACCTGTCTATCTGTCGACCTGTCTATCTGTCGACCTGTCGATCTGTCGACCTGTCGATCTGTCGACCTGTCTTTCTCTATCTTCTATCGCTCTCTCTTTCTCTATCCATCCATCTGTCTATCTGTCTATTTGTCTATTTGTCTATCTACCAATCTCTTTAACTCTCTGTCGATCTATCTATCTGTTTATCTAACCAAGATAGCTGATAATAATTGATTATTTGTAAACATCATTGAGAATTGGCAAATTTGGAGAGCTACTTCAGAATTGTGATTGGCCGAAAGCCAATTGTCCATGCTTTCAAATAATCTCATTGATCAACTCTGGGTCATGCTTTATAAAAGTGCTAAAAAATTGTCTGTAAGTGATGAAGCTAGTCGATCCACCGGTTGGAGTTACATAATCTTTAGAGCAAATGCTGCCAAGCATCATCCACGTTCATCCTCTGAAAACGACAACATGTTGATCATGAAACTACAATAAATTAGCATAAAAACCCCTCTGGCCCACTTTTGTCCTTCATGGAAGATAATCGGTCATCCTGGCCCAGAGATAGGTAAATGTTACTGCATTAAATTAGTCATTTGCTGGTGAGAAGAGGTTGATAGTAAAATACTTTAAGCGAGAGCTCAGTGGAAATATTGTGGAAGGGTCTAAAGTGAAAGTGTTTGAGGAATGATTGATGTTTTCCTCAATAGAGGAGCAAGGGCTGGGGGAAGCCCAGGTTACAATATCCCTTATTTAACTCGCAGTTATGTGGCCTCGTGGGCAGTATTTCCCTTTTCCGACTTGTGCCTCATCTTGTGTACAAGACTGGCCATCATGGCGGTGTGTCCCGTCGGGCATATCAACTCCTAAATGCAATTTATGACCAGGATATTTTGGAAATAAATTATCCCAATATTAAACTTCGAACAATTTGCTTATTTTATACTCACGAATCACATTTTTAACTTGTTCAATTGACTTTTCATTCGCAGCGACACCGTCTCCCCCCACCCTCTACGCTCTGCTCTCCTCCTGTGAACAAGCAAACACTGCCGGCTCCGTCACCTACGGCTGTTTGGCTGCGGACTACTCCCCCGAAATCACCAGCGTTTCCTGGAAGAAAGATCAGGAGACGATCACAGCTGGATTGAAGACTTACCCATCAGTGCTGAATAAGAAGGGAACCCACACCCTGAGCAGCCAGTTAACCATCACCGAATCAGAGGTGGGAAGCAGCACAATCTACTGCGAGGTTCGACGGAGCGGGTCGGTCTGGCTGAAGGAAATGCCAGGTTCGTGTTGTGGGATGCACAGGGCGGCAGTGGCGGGTCTGGGTGAAGGGGGAACGTGGTCAGCAAATGAGTTATGTTCAAATTCTGCATCACATGGGTTAGAATGGAGTTAGAGTTTTGTCTATAGTTCAGGTGCTCATATGACACTTAGTGTGGATACCTGTATTCTCCACAGCACACTTAATGGATTGTGTAGAGTTCTGGCCTCCATATCACACTTAGTGTGATATGCACAGCTCTGGTCTCCACATCATAATTATTGTACTGTGGATAGTTTTGTTCTCCACATCACAATAGGTGTATTGTGTGCAGTTATCCCCCTCCAAATCACATCGAGTACACTGTATGTAGTTCTGGTTTCCACGTAAGAAGAATGCTACAGGGGCGTTGCAATAGGAGCTAAACTACATACAAGGACAATACCAGAGCTGATAGATTACTTCTGTTAAGTAACAGCGGGTTGGTGGTCTATTCTCGACAAAATAAAAAGTTGTGTTGTGACCGAATAAAGGTCCTCAGACTTCCGAAATAATTTGATAGATTAGACAAGAATTAGAGCTCATGTTAACAACAGAATGTTAAAAAAAACAATTGGCAAATCTGAATCTTCTTTACACAAAGAGTAAGAGGAATATGGGAATTTCTGGAGGTGAGACGTTACCGAAACCCTATTGAGGGAAATCTTAATAGGTACATGAGGGAGATTGTAATGGAGGTGGTTTTTAAACTGCGAGGTGAAATAGGGCGAGAGGATGTTCGTGTGGATCCTAAACTCCAGCATTGAACTATGGGGCCGCCTGGCCTGGTTCTGTCCTGTGGATTTTATGTAAATTGTTTTAGAGTTTTTAATTGTTTGGTTTGAAGCAAAATTAATTCCTAATAATATGCATTTTCTTGCAGATATTGTGGTGCATCATCCGACTGGTCTGCTCACCGTGAGCCCCAGTGAAGAAATCACAAGCAGCAGATTTGCAACCATCATCTGTTCAATCGTTGATTTCCGTCCAAATTCAATCAACGTGAAATGGCTAAAGAATGGACAGGCCATGGCTTTGGGCTTCGTTACCTCTCCCAGCTTTGAAGTGAACGGGAACTTCTCGGCAACCAGTCAGTTAACAGTCCCCACTGGGGGCTGGTTCAGTCACACGCTCTATACCTGCCTGGTCACTCATAAAGGGGTCCCTCAAAGCCGAAACATCACCAAACCTGAAGGTAAGAGACACAACCCGAGAAATTTCAAGGCTTTTCTTGGTGCCAATCTCTGTCCAAGCCAAGAAATAGTTTGGAATGATTAAAAGTCAGAGAATGTGTCCCATTTGCCAATTTTCCCGTTTGAGTTTCCTTCCAAAGGAAACAAAAACACACTGAAGGTAACCTTTCATTTATATAGCATCCTCCCCAGCATCAGATTTTCCCAAAACACTTAGCAGTCAATGAATGACAGTGGAAATGTGCTCATTGTGGTAAAGTAGAATATTCAGCAGCGATTTGCTGTGCAACAGTCACCAAGGCCCTGGGACATGATGCTGACAGGAGTTATTTATTTATTTATTGACTTCATTCTGTTTGTTCAGGGACACATGTTGTCCAGGAAACAGACACACTTCAGCTAAGCATTTCGAACGTTTTCTTTTCATTTTTATTTCCAGTTTCCAGCAATATTTGGCTTTTAGAACTAAAGAACATTATTAGTTTTGCTGTTGGGGAGAGTGAAACTAACTCAGGAGGAGCGTGGGAACAACGAGAGAATTTCAGCATGTAATAGCATGGATTCTGGGAGAGGCAGCTAACTCTAAAAGAGGGAATATTCAGTTAATAGATGGAGTCAGGATAAGGGAGCAAGCAATGAATTCTAAATCAGCGTTGCAATGCATGTATGTGCATGCACGGAAAATAGTTAATAAAATTTGGGAGTTACAGGCACAGATTGCCTTTTAGGATTATTATGATAGGGCAATAACGGAGACCTAATTTATGGAAGGACAGAATTGGGTGTTAATTATTCCTAGTTACAAGATGTCCATAAAAGACAGGAAATGACACAAAATGGGGGAGGGGTCGCGGTGGCGTTTTTGTTTAAGGAGAGTATTGCAGTACTGGTGAAAAATAATGTGTCAGGCGATTCAAGGACAGAACCAATTTGGCTGGAGTAAAGGAATAAGAAGGGTGCAATTACATTGCTGGGTGTAATGTATAGACCACAATAGCTAGTGGGGAGATAGAGAGGAGCAAGGAAATAACAGAGGTGTAAACATCATCGAGTCATTATAATGGATGGGGGAGGGGTTCATTACCCGAATATAAACTGGGATAGTGGGACTGTAAGGGACAGTGAGGGAGCAGCATTCCAGGATTATACCCTGGACAATTTGCTACAGCAGTGTGTGTCCATTGCAAGATGAAAGGAGGCACTGCTAGACCTGGTTCTTGGGAATGAGGTGGGCCAAGTAAACAAACTGATAGGAGGGGAGCACTTAGGAGACAGTGATCATTGTATCATAAGGTTTAGGATGATGGTGGAAAATGACATTGATCAATCCAGGGTAAGAGTAGCCAACTGGCACAGAGCGGGCTTCAATGGGGCAATAATGGGGCTGGGCCTGATAGACTGGAACCAAAGGTTGGTGGGAAAAACAGTAGCTGAACAATGGGCTAACTTCAAAGAGGAGATGGTTTCGGCACAGTCAAAGTATGTTCCCTCAAAAGGGAAGGGAAGAAGAAACAAGTCCAGAGCTCCCTGGATGGCAAAGGAGATAGAAATGAAGTTAATGAAGGGAAAATGTGATAACAACAGGTGTCGGGCAGTAAATACATTTGAGAACCAAGCTGAATACAGGAGGTTCAGAAGGGATGTGTAAAAGCAAATACGAGAAACAAAGAGAGATTATGAAAAAAGACTGACAGCTAACATAAAAGGAAATCCCAAAGTATTCCATAAGCATATCAATCGTAAAACGGTTGTAAAAGGAGGAATAGGCCGATTAAGGATTAAAAAGGGGATTTACACATATAGGCAAGAGGCATGGCTGAAGTGTTAAATGAATATTTTGCATCAGTCTTTACCTTTAGGTAGATACTGCCCAGGCCATGGTGACAGAAGAGGAAACTCAGTCACTAGAAGGGTTTAAAATTGAAAAGGATGAGGTATTGCATCAGCTGTCGGCTCTTAAAGCGGATAAGGCACCAGGACAGGGTGAGATGCGTCCAAGAATATTGAAGGGAATGAGAGTACAATTGCAAAGACACTGACAATAATCTATCAGCGTCCCCTACATTTGGAGGAGGTGCTAACGGACTGGAGAACTGGAAAAATTACGCCCTTGTTCAAAAAAGTTTGTAAAAGTCTTCCCTGCAAATACAGGCGAGTCAGTTTAACTTCGGTGGTGGGGAAACTTCTAGAAACAATTATTCTGGATGGAATTAATATCAAATGGGATAGTGTAGATTGATTAGGAAGAATCATCATGGATTTATTAAAGGAAAATCTTGTATAACTAACTTGCTAGAGTTTTTTCAAGAGGTAACAGAGATGGTTAATGAGGGCAAGGCCATTGATGTGGTCTATATGGATTTCCAAAAGGCTTTCAATACAGTGCCACACAACAGACCTGTGAGGAAAGTTATAGATCATGGAATTAAAGGGACAATAGCTAAGTGGATAAATACTTATATATATAAATGATCTAGATCTTGGTTTGCAGGGGACAGTTTAAAGTTTTGTGGACGACGAAAAACTTGGGAGAATTTGGGGAAATTTGACGTCACACTGACAAAGCAGGCATTCCTGGGTCTTAACAGTTGATGTTGAAGTCGGTACCTCTCACAATGCAATACTCACCCAGTACTACATTGCTGGTATCAGCTACATTTGTATTCAAACACCTGGAGTGGGGATTGAACCCATGTTCTTTCTGAATCAGAATCCCCCGGTGTCCAGGATTCCATCAACTCACAAAACACGGTGACATTTTGTTCAAAAGTTGGACAGTGAGTGAGGAGTCATTGGTTTTAGTTTTACCCGAAATTGATTGTGAGTAGGATCGGTGTCTGCAGGCCTTTACTGGTAATTGCCCACGACTTCAATCATGACAAAGATGTGCATTTTTTTTCTGCTGCTGTTTTCAGATTGAGCAGCGCTGATAGCAGTTTGCATAGTCTTGGCTGCCTTCCTTTGAGTACGAAAGTCTAATGAGTGATCGAATTGCGGTGTTTCAGTTAATTAATGAAACTGGAAGTGGGAAGTAGATGCTTAGTCCTCCAAATTAGAGATAGGAAAATTCTGACTGAGGCGATTTTGGCAACATTTTCCTCACACTGGGAAATATTATCACTTTCATTTTCCCCAAGAACTTCTGAGGCTGGGAATCAATTGACATTTCAAAAAAAGAGATTAACTTTTTTTTGAAAACGTTATCGCACGTGACAGAACGGGGAGGATAAATGGGGTTAATCCTTACAGAGAGGCATAGAGAGCTGAATGGTCTCCTCTTGTGCTGTGCTGTGTCTGATTCCTTGCTTTCGGGACGAGTGATATTCTGTCTGTAAGATGATTGTACTTGAATATATTTACCTTGCTGGACTGGCATTTGGTTTAGACATTCCCAGTTTTTCTGGCTGGAAATACCCAGGGAATGTTATGGAGTCTCCCGGAATTATTGCAAGTGATTGACCTTCAAACTAAGAAAATGTTAACACAGCAGAGGGAGATCAAATAAATATTCCCGTCTTGAGAGCGAAAGCTGAATACCGGTTTTCTGATTCTGAAGATGATGTTTTGGTTGACATTCATTTCTGCTTCACAGATTCCGGCTGCACCAATCCCGTAATTACTCTACAGCCACCGCCAATAGAACAGGTCTTACTAGAGGCGACAGTGACCTTAACCTGTATCGTGAGTAACGCCCCTTATGGAGTCCTCGTGTCCTGGACCCAGGAACAGAAGCCTTTGAAATCAGAGATGCTGTCCAGCCGGGCGAGGATCCTAACAGCGTGATCAGTAACCTGAACATCTCAACACAAGCCTGGCTGAGTGGGGCTGAGTTCTACTGCGTGGTGAGCCATCAGGATCTGCCGACTCCTTTAAGAAATTTCATCCACAAGGAAAAACGTGAGTGCTGAGAATGAATCAATAAGTGAGCCAGTGTGCAAATTCCCAGTGTAAGTTTAAAAACCAATTAGTAATGTACATTGCATTAATGAGCTAGTTTGATTGGTAATTTCATTAACTATAACCCCTAGGCCCGTAAATGATGCATTTAAGCAGTAAATTCATAAGTAGGCGAATGAACAGTACTCCAAGGTTTGATGGGAGGAGCTTGGTGTGGAGTTCAGACACTAGCACAGAGCTGTTCGGCCGAATGGCCTGTTACTGTTACTGACGAAACTTTGCAGTCCAATCCCGCATATTCTCAGAGTGAATGATTGCATCCACATCTGCTCCGATCTAGAAAGTGGGTCAGTCCCCAAAGTGGAAAATGGAGATCTTGAAAAGTCAAAACAAAACACATTTCTCTCACATCTAACCACAGGTGTCATTGTCCCTGGAATTCCCGTTTTTTTGACATTTATTGTAAATTTATTGCAGCTAAATATCTGCGGGAACCATCCGTCTCTGTCCTCCTGCCCCAGGCTGAAGATGTCTCCGCTCAGAGATTCATCTCCCTCAGCTGCTTAGTGAGAGGTTTCTCCCCCCGAGAGATCTTCGTCAAGTGGACCATCAATGACAAGCCCCTGAATCCAGGGAACTACAAGAACACTGTAGTGATGGCGGAGAACGGCAATAACTCCTTCTTCATGTACAGCCTGTTATCCATTGCAGCAGAGGAGTGGGCCAGCGGCGCTTCTTACTCCTGTGTGGTGGGACATGAAGCCATTCCCTTGAAGATCATCAACAGAATGGTTGATAAATCCAGCGGTAAACCGAGTTTTGTGAACATTTCCCTTGCACTGATGAACACCGTTAATTCATGTCAATGAGAATCTATTACTTACATTTCATACTCTAGCAGAAATAATAAAGTATTTAGATCCCGTTGTTCCTGCTTCACTTTTCGTCCATCCATTCAAACTTCTACCAGCTGGAAGTTGCCGCATCACACCCTATGGGAACTGAAGTGAGGGTCACATGGGAAGGCAAAATGTATCTCCACTTAACCAACATAGAAAGGAGGGAAGGCATTAGTTAATGCAATGTACCTGCACATCCCCAACAGAGACAACCAGAGAGGAAATTGTTTAGCCAACGGAGGGAGTGGAGAGCGGAACATTAACTCACTAACCTCCCAGTCCCAAAGGGTTTAGAAGTGAACAGCTGTCTATGATATGGGTTCAGATGCAAGACGGCTTCTAGCTTCCTGCGCTCGGATTGTAATCTTCAATCATGGCAAACATAGTGCAGCATGATGTTTTGAAATGATTTTCAATCTCTTGTTCTTGTAAATCACAAGTTGCTGATGATTTTTCATAATCCAAAACTGGAACTGCTGATTCCATCCTTCCTGTTCTTCTGATTCTGTTTCTAATGTTTCTAGGGTACCTTTGTTTAATTGTTGCATTCTATGGCTTGATGTCACATTGAACCCCAGATAATACACATTCCTACACAGAATGGCGTATAGTGTTCTCCATCGATCATTCCTTCACGGTCAGGCCAAGCTATTGATGTTCAGTGATACGTGGAACAATAATAAAAAAACACGCACACTGACACAAGCTCATAAACACGCACATGCACAAACACACACGCACACACACACACACACACACACAGAGGAAAAGCCACACTCACACATGCCCTGGCACAAGATCACACACACACACAAAGACATACACACACACATACTCACACACACACTACAGAAACAATGCAAACACACTAGTATGTAACAATACACACACAAACACACACACACAGAAATGCACATGCACACACACACTGATTCACACACCCGCAAACATACATAAACAAACACACACATCCACACACAAACGCACACACGCACACATACATGCACACACACAAACACACACACACACAGACGAAGACAGACAAACACACACCCTGGCACAAAATCACAAACACACAGAGACTCTCACACACACACACACCTACATACACACATATACACATACAGACAAATACAGGCTCACACACACCCTGGCACAAGTTCACACACAGACGCACACACACAACAAAGGCATACATGCAAACTGACACCAGATCTCTCTCTTTCTCTCTCTCACAGACAACACACACAGCGACAGAGGCACAAACACACGCACATACAACCAGTGAGAAGAAAATGTACACAAACTAGTACGTAAAATGCACACACACACACACACACGCACAAACACACGTACACAGAATTACACACACACATAAACAAACATACACACGCATACACACACACACACAGACAAAGACAGACTCACACACAACCTGGCAAAAGATCACACACAGACTCACACACACTCAACAAAGGCACACACACAATCTGACACCAGATCCCTCTCTCCCTCTCTCACAGAAAAACACACACAGACACATACACATGCACTGAAACCAAATTCCATACACACACGTACACAAAGGCAGGCACACACACACACACACATACACACATACACACACACACGTGCACACATACATGCACTGGATCATGCTCACATGCTCGAACAAATCAACCCAGACATACACACGGGCAGACAAAAACATGCAGACAGATAGACACACACATGCACACACAGACACACACACACACAAACATACATAAACAACCGAACACATCCACACACACACAAACAAACACAAACATAAATAAACAAGCACACACATACACATACACACATACACACATGCGCACACACACACACACACACACACACACACACACAGAGACAGGCACACACATGCACTGGATAATGCTCACATGCTCGAACAAATAAACACAGACAAACACACCTGCAGACAAAAACACGCAGACAGACAGACACACACACACACACACACACACACATACATAAACAAGCAAACACATCCACACACACACAAACAGACACAAACATATATAAACAAGCACACACATCCATACACAAACACACGCACACACACATATGTAAACAAGCACACACATCCACACACACAAGCACACACAGACATACACAGGCATTGACACAGACATGCATGAACAGGCACTTACAGACACACAAACACATGCATATACGAGCACACATGCAGTTATACACAGACATACACACATGAGGGCATGCTTGCAGGCAGACAGACGCACACACACACACAAACACACACAGAGACAAACAACATGCACACACACACCCACTGGATCATGCACACTTGCCCGAACACATAATTACAGACTGACATTGACA